>NW_004524648.1:2010646-2012590 GCF_000260255.1 Octodon degus | reverse complement strand
TCTACTTTTTATTTTTTAGAAAATAAATTTTCAATCCCCGGTTCCACCAAAAAAAAGAAAGAAAAAAAATTTTTTTTGTTGGGCCAGCCAAATAGCTCAGCAGATTAAAGCATCTGCAAGCAGGCACAGGGGCCGGGGGTTCAAACCCTGGGCCTGCCATGCCGGCCCCACTCCCAGGGCATGCTAAAATGACAACTGAGACTGGGTATGGTGATGTGCACCTGTAATCCCAGCTCTTAGGAGGCTGTAAACAGGTGGATCACTTGCAAATCTGATCTAGTAGTCAGACCCTGGACACCCTGTAGACCCTTCCCTAAAAATACCAAAAAAAAAAAGAAAGAAAAATTTTGGTTAGGGATTATATGCATTTTGCAACGAATGCACTGACAGGCGCAGAGTTGATAAGCCACTTCCCAGATCATGCAACCCAACTATTCCTTCAGCAGCCTGACTAACCCTCACATGGCTCACAGAGCATGAGTGTCCAAGGTTCGGGAGACACGAATATCACTGATTATCAAGGAATTTAACTGAAATGGAAAAAATAGTCTCACGTGTAGCCCAGGCTGGTCTAGAATTTGTGAGAGTTCTCTTGCCTGGGTCTTCCTAGTACCTAAGACTATAGACACATGCTCCTGGGCTGGGTTCATTTTACTTTTAAAATGAAAAGAAGGAAGGGTGGGGGATATAGCTCCACAGCACAAGCACCTCCCTGGCAAGTGCAAGATCCTGAGTTCAATTCCTGGTACAAAACTAAATAAATAATTAAAACAGAAAGCAATTCATGGCCAGGCATAGTGGAGCATACCTGTAATCCCAGCATTTGGGAAACTGAGGCAGGAGGATCATTGCGAGTTTGAGACTAGACTGGGCTACAAAGTGAGCTCAAGGCCAACCTGAACTACACAGTGAGACCCTGTCTCAAAAAGACAAAAAAAAAAAAAAGCATTTCATCAACACAGCTTAAATTTATATAACATGCTAGGTATGCCAGTGCATACCTATAATCCCAGGACTAGAAAGACTGAGACAAGAGGATCTCCAGAAGTTTAAAGTCAGCCTGGCATACATAAGTACATTCAGAGCCAGACCTTCTCGCAAACAAACAAAATCTGTATAATGTTTCAGCTTTTGTGTGGGTTGGGGGCTACCAAGATGAGTAAGCCATGATCTGGGTGCACCAGGGCTTAAGTTCAGGGAGAAGAACCAGGCTCTGCACTGAGTGACTTCAGGGAGCGAAGGGAGGCCCTGTTGTGGCATGAGGGCGGGGGGTCTGTAGGAGATGATGCTGGAACTAAGTCTTGCCACACAGACAAGGTGGAAGGGAAGGGCATTTCAAACTGATGCAACAGCAGAGACAAGCGAGGCCCCAGAGTTTAAATAACTGCAAATCGTTCCAAATGATGGAACAGGACTTCTGCCTCTGGCCAGGATGGGCTGACAGGAATGGGATGGACTCTCCCATCTGAAAGGAATGAAAAAAACTCCGATAGAGAAATAGAGAGATTTTACATAGTGAGACTCTGCCTCAAAAAACAACAAAAAAGGTGCCGGGAGATGGCTCAATAGAATAAGCACTTGCTAGCAAGTGCAAGGGCCTGAGTTCAATTCCTGGTTCCACCCCTCAAAAAAAAAAAAATAATAATGTAACATTGAATACTTTTTCAATAGCATCTGTAAAGCAATTGTATGATTTTATTTAGGCAGTACTAGGGCTGTCCTAGTACTGGGCCTTACACACAAGGCAAGCCCTCCTAATTTTAGTAAGCTACATCTTCGGCCCCTTTTCTTCTTTTTCTTTCTTTCCTTCTTTTACTGAGAATTACACTAAGAGCTTTCCCACTGAGTTACATCCCAGCCTTTTTACTTTATTCATTTTATTTTTATTTTGTTTTTTGAGACAGTGTCTTGTTTTGTAGCCTAGGCTGGTCTCAAACTCATCGT
>NW_004524648.1:2006881-2010496 GCF_000260255.1 Octodon degus | reverse complement strand
TTTTTGTGGAACTGGGGATAGAACTCAGACGCCAGGGAAACACTTACTCTACTGAGCCATCTCCCCAGCCCTATATTTTTGATTATACATTCTGATGTAAACTTTTTTTTTTTTTAATTTTAGGGAAGGGTCTACAGGGTGTTCAGGGTCTCACTACTAGACTGGACTTACAGTGATCCGTCTGTTTACAGGTTCCCAAGAGCTGGGATTACAGGCGTGTCACCAGGCCCAGTCTCAATTGCCTTCTCAGAGACAGCCCCAGGAGCAGGGCCAGAATGGCAGGTCAGGGTATCAAACCCCTGGCCCCTGCACCTGCTTGCAGGTACTTTAATCTGCTGAGCTATTTGGCTGGCCCATTTTGGCTATTCTTATCAGAGGAGGAGCTCGGGACCTCATTGTGACTGAGAATGGCTGCAGTTCACTTTGGGGGAGCTCTGGTCCTCACTTTAAACATTGCTTCCTGGATCTGGAGGGCAAGATGGTGCACTGCTCAGTCTCCTGGAGAAGCTTGCTGTGTTGGCTTTCCTGATGGGAACTCAGCTTTCCTCTTTGCTAGAGGAGCTCAGGACCTTACTGTTGCTGAGGATGGCTACAGTACTTTTAGGTAGAGCTGTGGTTGTTACCTTAAGCATTGCTTTTTTTTTTTTGGCTGGTTCAGGCTGCCTTAAGCGTGGGTCTGGTAAGGCAGGTGAAACTGGAGATTGAACTGGGGTTCCCTGCACCTGACTGGGTTTGCCAGAGCAGGCACTTAAACAACTGAGCTAACCTGCAAGCCCATGAACACTGCTTCCTGGCTCCACGTCAGATCCCTCAGCCTGCTAGAATAGATCCTTCATCTCGCTGGCAAAGACTTTCTAGCTTCCACCACTGACCTTTGGGCCTACCCAGCACAGATCCGTGAAGCAGGCCTGCATGAAATATTACTGTGGATCCAGGTTCTCAGCTGGATTCTTTGATCTTTAGTATGTGGACAGATTTCTTACACTCTTTATATATGATTCTTTGGGTGATTCATTATTTCAAAAGGAGTTTTTGTTTTGGTTTTTTTGGTTGTTGTTGTTGTTGTTTGCTACTTTGGGGTGCCTTAAGGGCAGGTCTGGTGCAGCTTCTGGAGCTGGGAATCAAACTGTAGTCCTACACGCCTGACTGCATTTGCCCGGGTGATTCATTATTAAATCATCTTATGTGTCCTGTATTGTGTGGCTAGACCCTGTCTTCCAAAGACCAAAAAGAAAGAAGGAGAAATATAACAGTGAACAGAAGCTTTAAGTTGTGATGGACACATGAACAGGTAATTTCAGTTCAGGGTAACGCTACACCAGTAAGCATATAGCAGCAAGAGAGGGTGCAGACACCCGATCCAAATTAGGGCATCGGATACAGCTGGTATTTGAAGATGAGGCGGGCCCACTACAGGTACACAGCATACAAAGCCCAGTGGACAGCGCAGGTACATCAGGCACAAAGAAGGTGGTGGTGGCAGTATGAAATTCAGCGAGCCTGCAGCCCTGAGGAACAGAGGTGAAAGTGAGGAAGGAGAAGGCTGAAGAGAGAAGCAGGAGCTGGAATACAAAGAGCTCCACATTGCTTAGCAGGGAGTTTAGTTCTTTTCCAAGGGAAAATCTAGTCTAATATGAATTATAGGAACCACAAAGGACAGACTAGAGAGGCCAATGAAAGAAGCAAGGGAACCAGTTAGCTGGAGATGGGGTGGTACCCGGCTGTAAGGCTATAATCCCAGCCCTCTCACTCAGGAGGCTGAGGCAGGAGGCTCACTGAAGTTTAAGGCCAGCCTAGGTTGTATAGTGAGACCTTGTCTCAAAAGAAAAGAAAAAGAAAAATGGGCTTGCCTGGCAAGTGCAAGGGCCTGAGTTCAATCCCCGGTTCTGAAGAAAAAAAAAAATGGGACCAGTTAGGTGGCTGCTGAGGACATGCGACGGGAGATGGTGCTACTTGAAGTAAGGCATTAGCACTGAGGATAGAGAGAAATGAACTAACTGACTTTAGCTGATCTGGAGATAGGACTTGGGAAGGGACTAGGTGAAGCCTGAGGGGGAGAATGGAGGATGGCACTAAGTTTGGGGCTTGGCCAAATCATGACAGAGATTAAGCCAGAGACATGGATAGGGAACTGATGGGGAAAGGTCGATGAATTCAGTCTGGGTTACATTGAGCTTGAGGTACCTTTAAGTCATCTAAATGTCTAAATGAAGGGCTAGCTTGTTGGCACATATCTGTGATCTCATCTACACAGGAAGCTGAAGAAGGGGCAACATGTTTGAAGACAGCCTGGGCAATTTAGGGAGATCCTGTCTCCAAAAAACAAAACAGTATCAAAAGGGCTGTAGCTCAGGGGTAGTTGTGGTGGTTGGCTGGCTCAGGCTGCCTTTTTTTTTTTTTTTTTTTTTTTTGGTGGAATCGGGGATTGAACTCAGGCCCTTGCACTTGCCAGGGAAGCACTTATTCCACGGAGCCATCTCCCCGGCCCCAAGCTCAGGGGTAGAGCACTTGCTTAGCATGCAAGAAGCCCTGTGCCCCATCCCCAGTAGTGCATGGGGGACATCTACATGGTGATATCCATCCAGGAAAAAAAAAAGGACGGGTAGGTGACATTGAACAATCAGGCAAGTGGAAGGCTCCTTGAGAGTGAAGTCAGGGCTTGAAGAAGAGGGAACAGAAAGCTGGTGTGCAGGCCAGAGCATGCACACGGGGATCCAGGTGTGTAGCAGCACTGGGCAGTGGAGTTAAGGGTGGTCTAAAGGGCCGGCCAAATAGCTCAGTGGATCAAAGCGCCTGCAAGCAGGCGCAGAGGCTGGGGGTCCGATCCCCAGGCCTGCTGTGCCAGCTCCACCCCCGGGGGCATGCTGAGTCGGCAATTGAGACTGGGCGTGGTGGCACATGCCTGTAATCCCAGCTCTTGGGAGGCTGTAAACAGGCGGATCACTAGGAGTCTGATCTAGTAATGAGACCCTGAACACCCTGTAGACCCTTCCCTAAAATACAAAACAAAAACTATACATATATATATATATATATATATTCATATCATAAAAAAAGAATGGGGAAAATTCATTGTTTCAAATTCTAGCTGCTAGCCCATAGAGCTGGTGTTTTATCTTTCCACTAGGATGAAATTTACCACAATTCATCTCAAACAACCAATGTTTTTCCCTCAGTTCCTGCTTAAGTAAACGTCAGTCACCATGACAACAAAAGATTGCTCTTCCTCCTACTGCAGAACTTGCTAAGGAACAAGGAACAACTATCTGGTTTAGGCATTAACCTAGACCCACAGGCATGCTCAACAAGGGGAATGAAAAACTGAGGCAATTATTTATTCAAAAGAATGCACAAGTGCTTTGATTCTAGTGGAGGAAAATGTACAAAGAATTTAAGTGAATTTCTTCTTGCTACGTTGTTTTTTGGGGGATGAGGATTCAGCTTTCTCCTGTTTTTCCTCATGGAATCTGGGGCCCAAAATTATTTGGGCCCCAGATTCAGACCAATTTTACTTCCAAGTCACTTTAACATTAGGATGGGGGGGCTGGAGAGATGGCTCAGTGGTCTAAAGCACCTACTTGAAACAAGCTTGGCAAAGCACAGGGACCGCGGTTC
>NW_004524648.1:2004552-2006089 GCF_000260255.1 Octodon degus | reverse complement strand
TGTTAAGCTACTTCCATGGGGCTTGTAGTAGCTTCTTTCATTTATTTATTTATTTATTTTTTGCGTAACCAGGTATTGAACTCAGGCCCTTACACTTGCCAGGGAAGTGCTTATTCCACTGAGCCATCTCCCCAGCCCCTTCTTTCATTTTTTGATCATTGGGGATTATGTGCAATACCGGGATTGATGAATTGGGCTTTGCACTGGGCTACACACTTACACCCACAACTCTCAGTTTTTGGCTCTTCTTCCTTCTTCCTTCTTTCTTCTCCTTTTTTTTTTTTTTTTTTTTTTTTTTTTTTTTTTTTTGCGGAACCAGGGATTGAACTCAGGCCAGGCCCTTGCGCTTGCCAGGCAAATGCTTATTCTACTGAGCCATCTCACGGGCCCCTTCCTTCTCTTTCTTCACACAAGGTCTCATTATGTAGTTCAGGCTGAACATTACTGGTGTATGCCGCCATGCCAGGCTGTTTTAATTTTTTTTTTTAATTATTTATTTATTTGTGTGTGTGTGTGTGTGTGTGTGGCCAGCTCAGCCCACCTAGGGGCGGGGCTGGCTGGCATGTGGTGCTGGGGGATTGAACCGTGGTCCCTGTGCTTTGCTAAGCTTGTTCTAAGTACGTGCTTTAGACCACTGAGCCATCTCTCCAGCCCTGTTTTAATTTTTTGAGACAAGGTGTTGCTGAGTCACTAAACTGCCCAGGCTGGGCTGGAATTTGTGATCCTCCACCTCAGCCTTGGAGAGTGCTGAGATTACAGACCACTATGCCCATCTCAACAACATGTCTTGCTTACTATGAGCCAGGCTCTGTGCTCGGCTCTGGAGATACAATGAAGAAAACTGGATGCTGCTCTTGCCCTTGCTGGAGCTGAGTTACAGTTGAGCAGAGGAGCTGGACTTAATCACAGAAATACATAATTACAATCTGAGAGGAGCATCACAAAGGTAAATGATGTGACAATTATAAATGAGATTCAGGGTTCAGGGAAGACAACGCTAAGGAAATGCTTTTCTTTTTCTTTTTTGGTCTTTGAGATAGGACCAAAATGTAGACCTGGACAGTCTTCAACTTGAGATCCTACTGCTTCAGCCTCTTGAATGGTGGGACTATAGGCATCTGCTACCACAACCAGCAGAAAATGACTCTTGGAATAAAAGAGTAAGAAGGGCCGGGGAGATAGCTCAGTAGAATAAGCGCTTGCCTGGCAAGTGCAAGGGGCTGAGTTCAATCCCCGGTTCCTCAAAACAAAAAATAAAATAAACAAATAAAAAGTAAGAGTTGCAAGGGAGAGGGAAGAATTCCTGGAATGGGAAAGGGCTTGCCCTTCTGAAAAGCTGAAGTTTGCGAACTCATTGGTTGAAGAACATGTCTGTAAGGCTATGTCAGACATTTGTAGAGAGCGCAGATGGTTGGGCTTTTTTGTTTTGTTTTGTTTTCCGTGTTGGGAATTGAATACAGGGCCTCATGCATGCAGGGCAAAAGTTCTACAACTAATCTATAACCTCAATTTTTTTTTTCATTTTTTTTTTTTTTTT
>NW_004524648.1:1999459-2004403 GCF_000260255.1 Octodon degus | reverse complement strand
TGTGGTGCTGGGGGATCGAACCGCGGTCCCTGATGCTTTTGCTAAGCTTGTTCCAAGTAGGTGCTTTAGACCACTGAGCCATCTCTCCAGCCCACTCAATTTTTTTTTTAAACAGGATCTCTCTCTCTCACACACACACACCACACACACACACACACACACACACACACACACACACACACACAGGATCTCACTACGTAGCTCAGGAACTCTATGTTGTTCAAGCTCATGGAGAACTTTCGGCCTCAGCCTCGCAAGTGCTGGGCCTATGGGTGTCCATCAGCATACCTGGCTCAGTTTTTCTTTTTCATTGTTTGGACAGGGTCTTGCAATCTATCTCAGCCTCCCAGTAACTGGGATTATAAGTATGCACCACCATCCTCAGCTGGAGATAGGGTAGGAGTGCTGTGGTCCAGCTGGCCTTATGGAAAGTCATCCTTGTGACCTGAAATGAACTGACTGGGGCAAGATGACTAGGAAGACGTTGTGGTGATCTGAAGGAAAGATGGTTACACAGATGAGGTGTGAAACTGGGTGACAGAGTATTTCAGAGGTGGAGTTGACAGGACCTGATGAACTGGACATGAGGGAGAATAAAGTTTGCTACGTAGTCCAGGCTGGCCAGGAACTTGTGGGGATCTTCCTGTCTCAGCCGCTTGAGTGCTAAGATTACAGGTCACCATGCCCAGTGCAATAATCAAGACTTGTAGCTGGTGAGCACTCTATAATTCTGCACCCAGCGGAGGTGGCAAGGGAGTCTGAGGTCTAAATTGTACTCTCACCTGCTTTGTGCTGCCCTCGGCCTGGCCAGAAAGCCTTTTGAAAGCCACCAGGAGGCCTGGTGGGGGTTACAAATGTTCTTCCCCCTAGTATGTAACACTCTGAGTCCTTTATTTCCCAGAATGAACAGTTGACAAGGGCAGGTTATTCCATGGGAGCTACCACACTATCATTTGAGCCAGGCGTGATGATGCAAACCTATAATTCCAGCTACTCAGGAGATAGGCAAGAGGATCACAGGTTCAAAGTCAGCCTATGTAACTCAGTGAGACTGTCTCAAAAAAAAAAAAGGACTGGGAATTTGGTTTCGTGGTAGAGCCCCCAGGTTTAATTCCCAGTAGCGGGATGAAGAGGCGGGACAAAAATGCTGTATGCTGTAATTTGAAGAAACTCTTGGTCAATGAATACCCATTTTCCCTTGGCCACATAATAGCTAACAAAATATGGAGTCAAACTGCTTTGGTAATAGTGGATAAGTATTTCCTTTTTTTCCTTGTGGTACCAGGGATTGAACTCCGGACCTTATGCTTTTTTTTTTTTTTGCGGAACCAGGGATTGAACTCATGCCCTTGCTCTTAGCAGGGAAGCGCTTATCCTACTGAGCCATCTCCCCCGCCCCAGGACCTTATGCTTGCCAGGCAAGCATTTATTCTACAGAGCTATCACCCTAGCCCAAGTATTTCATATTAAAGCAGACCTTTTCTGGGGGGTACTATGGACTGAATCCAAAGCCTTACATGAAACTCCATCCCCACCTTTTTTTTTTTTTTTTTTAATTTGGGACAGGTTCTCATTAAATTGGCCAGGTTGAAACCTCAAACTTCCAATCCCCCTAAGTAGCTGGCATTATAGGTGTGTGCCACTGAGCCTGACCTCAAACAGTCCCTTTCTTCTTTTTTTTGGCAAAACTGGGGATTGAACTCAGGCCCTTCCACTGAGCCATCTCCCCAGCCCCAATAATCCCTTTCTATGGCATCAGAGATATCCTTGGGTTCATGTGTTACTCTCAATATAACCCAACACTGAGCCGGCATGGTGGGCTGGGGAGATGGCTCAGTAGAATAAGCACTTCCTGGCATGGTGTCACCTGTAATTCTAGCACTCAAAGCTGGAGGATCGCTGTGAGTTTGGGGCCAGTCTGAACTGCATAGCAAGACCCCATCTCAGAAAGACAATATATATAAACCATCAAAACACGATGAACAAGGTTAAGTCTGCCATGGCTCCACTAAAGACAACCTTTGGATACAGCAGCAACACTAGGCAAGGAAGCTAAAGCTGTCCTCGGAAGCCCACCTCCTGGAGGAAGGTATTGGGAATCCATAGTCAGGCTGGAGGCAGAAGAAGGTTCAGCAGTACTGGGGCAGTACAGGAACCTGCACAGATGGCCAAGCAACTTCAGGAGACTCAACCTCACAGTGAACAAAACTGGAGCTAGGACAGAGGTATCCAACAGCTTACTGTACCTTTCTAGAGGCCAAACCCAGCTTCCTCCTCAGCACTTCGCCAGCATAAAGGCAGAAGGAGGGACCTCCTTTTGACTTCACCTCAGGACTCTACTTTCCTAGCTCACTTCCTGGTCCTACTTATAACCCCTAGGTAGTCACCTGCTCCAGGCACTTGAAATTAGGCTTGAAAGTCCTTTAAAATTTCCTGAAGGGAACAGAGGAAACGAAACAAGTCTGAATCCATGCTTTGCTTCCCATCTGCAGAAAACTGAAATGTCAAAATTGCTAATTCAAGATCAGGAGAGGGGCTGGAGAGATGGCTCAGTGGTCTAAAGCACCTACTTAGAACAAGCTTAGCAAAGCATCAGGGACCGCGGTTCAATCCCCCAGCACATGCCAGCCAGCCCCGCCCCCTGGTGGGCTGAGCTGGCCACACACACACACCACTCTCTCTCTCTCTCTCTCTCTCTCTCTCTCTCTCTCTCTCTCTCTCTCTCTCTCTCTCTCAAATTAAAAAAAAAAAAAAAAGCACTGGTTTAAAAAAAAAAAAGCTGATCTAAATGTTTCACTATCAGTGAACACTTGATTGGTTCCACCTTGCTAGGACTCAACATAGGTCTAAAATCTATGCAAATCATACCAACCACAGAAATGCTTGGATTCCCTTGACCAAAAGCCAGCAAGGTACATATTCTGCCTGTTCCTTCTGTACTCAGGTTTCACCAGCACATTTTTTTTTTTTTTCCCAAAATACAACCTTTTTTAGTCCTTTTGAGATAGGGTTTTGCTATGCATTTCAGACTGGCCTTAAACTCACTTTGTAGCTAAAGCTGGCCTTCAATTCACAGCAATTCTCCTGCTTCAACCTCCAAGTGCTGGGATTACAGGTGTGCACCCCACAGTCAGGAACACTTTTTGAACCTCACTTGTTTCCTTTTGGTTTTGTCGTGCTGGGGATTGAAGCCAGGGCCTAGTGCATGCTAGGCAAGTTATAGAGCACTGAGCTACATGCCTAGGTTTTGGTTGTTTGAGACAGGGTTGTATTATATTGTCCAGGCTAGGCTTGAACTCACAAAAATCCTCCTGCCTCAGCCTCCTGAATGCTGGGATTACAGGCACATCCCACATTTTAAACTTCACTTCCCGAAGGGTAATTCTCCCCTACCATCTCAATTTCTTCAGAAAATGAGTTTTTTGTTTTGTTTTGTTTTGTTTTTTGCGGAACTGGGGATTGAACTCAGACCCCTTATTCTACTGAGCCATCTCTCTGGCCCCTTCAAAATTCTTAGGCCCCCAATTCATTAAAATTTTGGGATTATGAAGAACAGGGTCAGGGGCCAGGGAGATGGCTCAGTAGGATAAGTGCTTGACTGACAAACGCAAGGATCTGAGTTCAATCTCCGGTTCCACCAAAAAAAAAAAAAAAAAAAAATCAGGGTCAAAAATACGAATCATTATGAGCAGCCCAGACTATGAAACAATGTACTACTCAAAAGGTTTTGGGGGGCCAGGGAGATGGCTCAGCGGAATAAGCGCTTCCCTAGCAAGTGCAAGGGCCCAAGTTCAATCCCTGGTTCCGCAAAAAAAAAAAAAAAGGTTTTGGTATGTACTGACAAGAATTGAAACAAATCACCTCTTTAAAAAATAAGTTATGGGGGCCAGGGAGATTGCTCAGTGGAATAAGTGCTTCCATGGCAAGCATAAGGGTCTGAGTTCAATCCCTGGTTCCACCAGAAAAAAAAAAAAAAAGTTGAACTAAAAAATAAATTATGTGTGTGTGTGTTTGTATATATATATACACACACTTGGATCCCTTTGGAATAATTTTCCTTATTTTGGGTTGACATATTGCAATTGTAATCAATTTCTAGAGTACTAGATTTTTTTTTTTTCATGTATTTGGTACAGGGTCTCACTATGCAGCTCAGACTCCTAGTGATCCTATTCTCAGCCTCCCCAGCACAGGGATTATAGGCGTTCGCGGACTAGGGAGATAGCTCAGTGGAATAAGTGCTTGCCTGGCAAGCACAAGGTTAAGTTTGATCCCTGGTACCACCAAAAAGGAAAAAAAATACAGGCATTCGCCCGCACACTGTCTGGTGAGTCAGTGGCCGGCTCAGTCCACCCAGGGGCGGGTGCAGGGAGTGCTGGAGATGGAACCTTGGTCCCTGTGCTTGCCTAATCAAGCACTTAGTCTGTTGACTAGATGTTGTATTTTTGTTTTTAATTTTTTAAAAACTTTTAGGGGGCTTGTCAGTTAGCTCAGCTGTTTCAAGCACTTGCTCAGGCAAACTCAGTCAGGCACAGGGGACCGCAGTTTGATCCCCAGCCCACATGTGGCACCAGACCTGTCCTTAATGCAGCAGCCTAAGCCAATCAAAAAAAGAAAAAGAAAAAAATCCCAATTTTTTTTTTTTTTGGCAGAAGCGGGGATTGAACTCAGGCCCTTGTGCTTGCCGGGGAAGCGCTTACTCTACTGAGCCATCTCCTGAGCCCCAAAAGTCCTAATTTTTAACAACTTTTATTTATTTAGTTTGGTACAGGGTTTAATATGCAGCTCAGACTCATAGAATCCTATCTCAGCTGCCCCAGCACTGGAATTAGACATGCCCACCATGCATGGTACCAGGGATTGAACCTGGGTGCTTGCGCTTGCCAGGCAGGCACTTAGACTGCCAAACTATCTCTCCAGCCCAAGATAATTGTATTTTTTTTT
>NW_004524648.1:1990100-1999294 GCF_000260255.1 Octodon degus | reverse complement strand
GGTGTGTGGCCAGCTCAGCCCACCAGGGGGCGGGCTGGCTGGCATGTGGTGCTGGGGGATTGAACCGCGGTCCCCAATGCTTTGCCAAGCTTGTTCTAAGTAGGTGCTTTAGACCACTGAGCCATCTCTCCAGCCCCGATAATTGTATTTTTGAATCTAAGGTATAATACTGTGTAACATACAAAGAGCAGCATTAGTGGTGGCTGAGGCAGGAGGATCACGGAGTTCTAGGCCAACCCAGAACTACAGACCAGCCAGTATTACACAGCAAGACTCTGCCTGAGGGCTGGTGAGATGGCTCAGTGGTCTAAAGCACCTACTTAGAACAAGCTTAGCAAAGCACAGGGACCACGGTTCTATCCTCCAGTACCACATGCCAGCCAGCCCTGCCCCCTGGTGGGCTGAGCTGGCCACACACACACATACACACAAATAAATAAATAAATTAAAAAAACAAAAAACTCTGCCTGACCAAAAAAAAAAAAAAGTCAGGCTACAAACTAGAGTGTATGACATAAACTGTTAATGTGTGTACGCGCACACACACACACACACACACGTCTGTCTTTACATGTGTCTTAAAATAGTAAGAATACCATGTTTACTTTTTGGGTTATCATTTCCAGTATTACCTACCCTGAGCATATGCTGCTTATATAAAAAAAGAAATTAACTGTTTAGCTACAAAAAGATTTCAAAGACCTATCGTCTAACTTCCAAGTCTTTCTCTCTACAAATCTCCTACTACATCCTTACTTTTTTTTTTTTTTTTTGTGGAACTGGGGATTGAACTCAGGCCCTTGAGCTTGTCAGGGAAGCACTTATTCCACTGAGCCATCTCCCTGGCCCCTCATCCTTACTTTTTAATGCCCATATGGATCTGTTTCTGGACAAGTCTGATGTCTTTCCAGAAAATTTCAGTTTCCCGATTTTTATATACACAATGTTTTTTGTTTTTTTTTTTTTTTGCGGAACCAGGGATTGAACTCAGGCCCACGGCGCTTGCCAGGGAAGTGCTTATTCCACTGAGCCATCTCCCCAGTCCCACACAATGATTTTCTTTATGCTTGCCTTAAATCATTCTTTCTTTCTTTCTTTTTTTTTTTTTTTGCAGAACTGGGGATTGAACTCAGATCCTTGCATTTGCCAGTCAAGCACTTATCCTACTGAGCCATCTCCCCGTCCCCTCATTATTTCATAATTTCTGGAGACCCTTTAAAATTAGCAGTGATTAATCCCTTTTTTCATAATTTTTAGTTTTGGGGTTTTTTTTTGGTGGAACCAGGGTTTTGAACTCAGGCCCTTGTGCTTGCCAGGCAAGCGCTTATTCTACCGAGCCATTTCCCCAGCCCCAATTTTTAGTTTTTTGAGATAGTCTTTTGTTTGATTTTGTTTTGAGACAGGGTCTCATTATGTAATTCAGACTGGCTTTGAACTCATTTTGTTTTTTGTTTTATTTTTTATATTTTTTTATTTTTTAATTATTATTATTTTTTTTTTGCGGAACTGGGGATTGAACTCCGGCCCTTGCGCTTGCCAGGGAAGCGCTTATTCCACTGAGCCATCTCCCCGGCCCCTTGTTTTTTTTTTTTTAAACAAAATTCATATTTTATTTAAATTGAAATAAACTATACAAAATTTCCTTCACCAAAAATAACAGCAATATTTTCTGTATTATTTCTAGATATACCACAAAACATTCATTTTGTAGGTTTTCCAGATTTGAACTCATTTTGTAGCCCAGGCTGGCTTCAAACTCACAGCGACTCTCCTGCCTAAAGCTCCTGAGTGCTGAGATTATAGGCATGTACTACTATGCCTGACTTAATCCCACATTAATAACCATCCACAATACATATAACTGTTTACTTGATTCTTCATGGAGTAGTGAGGGCACATATCTCCTATTCCCTAAGAAAAAGACACTTCTTCTGTGACAAATACGCAAGGATTACTTCCTCCAAATGATCACCAAGCCAACATTTGGCCATATTTTTATTTACTACATATACTATAAACATATACAATACATGCTACAAAAAACATCTTTTAAAATTTAACTGTCAAGAAAGTGTATAGTGTTATAATACAATGGCACATTGTTCATATTTTATTTCAAATTGGTTTGCTTATCACCCATTTCAAACCATTAATAGTGAAACGTTACTTGTGGATAATTAAAAATTATCTATTTGCATTATTAACAATAAACAAACCCAACAAATTAATAAGAATTAACACGTCAAATATTAGTATTCAAAAAAATGGGCTTTTGCTGAAATGATTATATAAAATATAGCAGCCAATTTCATTTCACTTTACTCTGTGACAATGTACATATGCATTTGAATAGTACTTTATCATTTGCACTTTTGGAAGGTATTTGTAAGAAGTCCTTTGATTTCTTGAGGTCCAATATCTGCCACACCAGCCAAATCCAGCCCAACAATTCATATGATGCCTCTGGACAATCCAAGCAGAACTGAGAAATTCTTATGATTTGGGTAGAGCTGCATGTTCTACTAATATTACTTATGAAAACAGACATTATAAGCCAATGAAGTCAAAGGCAAAGGAAAATACAAACATTCAAACCAGCTGAACAATGGTCTTCTACAAATATTTTAGATGACTTACTTTCAGGAAAACAGGATTTAATGTATACTTGGATTTTACAGTATCTATGCTAACTGAAAATTTAACAAAGTAGTCAGATGGAATTCCATTAAACATTGCAAATCTGTTCATTCAACATTATTCAGCACCCACTATGTGCATTGCACTGTGCTAGCATTTTAAAGGTTGAGTACTAATGTTTTATCAAGCATTACCTTAGTGTGAGGTAAAAATAAATTAGCGTCAACTCGCAAATCGCCTGTGATGATGTATGTAACCCTGTGCCAGTTGGCTTCCCTGGGCCAAGTAACAAGCGTCTGCACTCCCCCATCCACTCACACACATCTGCACACTGGTTGTGGGCCAGGCAATGTACTAGTCATTACAATACCACGATTCGGTGTGTGTTCAGAGAATGCAAATGTGTATTAACTTACGTAGGACAATGAAAAAGTTAGGTTATTTTTTAAAAATGAGGTCCAAAGCAAAGTTAAATTCTATTTATCACACCACATCAGAGACCAGTAAGTGCCTTTTATCAACTGGAAACTAACTTCTGTGCATTTCATGATGTAGCCTAAATAGCCAAGATCATTTTTGGTCTCATAGATCTATTCTTTGGAGCTTCTGACCCCAAATAAACCATTTTTTACTTAAAAAGGTTTATAATCTAATCCTGAATATAAAGAAAATGAGCCAAAAATGAAGGAAGTGTATAATGTACTTCACTATTCTGGCCATGTAAAATGAATACTACCTATGCAATTCATGATTGGTTCACAAATTTTTCAAAACACTAAGCCTATGCCCAAACTCATGTAATTCTAACTTGCTTTTTATACAAGTTGAACATAATGCAGAGGGCAGAATTTGACCCTGAAATCTTCCATGGAATATTATGAGTCATTGGTCCTTCCACTCCAAGTAGAGTCTGAGAATTCTGAGTATCCTACTAGGATAATGGCACTCACTCAGGAGAAACGGCCCTGCTGGATCCCTTCAGCCACGAGTCTCATCAGCTGCTGCAGCAGCGTGAGTCCACTACTGACCCCTTGGGGGAAGGCAGAGAGCTGGAAGGTTGGCTGTCTACATAGTGAATCCAATACTGGCTTAAAGCTATGCACTGAATAAAGTGCTCGGCACATCCTGTTTATCATCTGGAATGAAAATATACACTATCTTAAGGATCAGCCTGCTTGTAGGTCTGAGGGAAAAGAATGACAAAGGTTCAAAGAATCCCAAGAAAGAATATGAAGCACTGACTGGGAAGGAAGACAAATGCCTCTAGTAGTGTTCTCAGAATTCTCAGGATTTGAAATGTCAGAATGAGTCATACAATGGTCATGTTCCATAAATGCAAAAGCAATCCCACTGGGCACTATTCACACGGTGCATGATTACCTCATGGGGGTGGAAGGGAACAGTCTACTGCCATTTGATAGTATGGTTTCAGAATGAAAACAAAACCACTGGGCAAATCAGGGTAAGCAGTGTGTAACAGTCCTCTCCTGTCCATCCGTTTTCCACAGGTTGATCTGCATTGCTTGAGAAAGGAGGCAAATCACCTATCCCTTCTGATACAAGCATGGTTTCCAACACTAAAAATTGCCAACTCAGAAGTTAACCACACAACCCCTCCAGTTTCGTACCCTGAATACATGAAATCAGAATGGAGTAGTTCACTCTAAAAAGGATCACAGGTAACAACAGAATGCTAAATATTTAACTAGACTGCTTTTGACACCTGTAGAAAATTGTATAGATGGCAATAGAAAAAAAAAAAAAAAAAAGATTGTTCCCATCTGTCAGCAAAACTGTTGAGCTATACTCAGCTGAAGTCCTCATCAGGATTCTGTTGATCCAGCAGACGGACATGTGTGAATGGGAAGTGACCTCGTTTGCCATTACACTCCCCTTCCCACTGACCACTCACATTAATCTTCGTAACCTTTACCAGCTCACCGACCTGCAGGAGGAGAATAAGGAGAGTACTTTATTTCCAGTTAAGAATATAAGCTGAAAAACTCCATTCTCTCTGGCATACCCTGCCCACGTGATTGCTGTAAGGTTGATGTTACAGAAATTACTATTCACTACCTCCCCACCCCAGCCACCAGACTGATTACTTGTGGTTAATACAGGTAGAAGGCAGAAGTATTTTTAGCATAAAAAGAGACAAAGAGTAGAAAGGACCCTACACACTATACTTTTTGGAATAGGCAATATCTCTATTTAAGTAATGCCAGGCTAAGTGAACTAGTATCCTTTCTCTCTGTCCCTACTACATTCAGTTTCCTGGCTGGCCCACGGGGCCCAGCCAAGAGGACACCTCACCCTTCCCTGCCATAGGATAACGGGACAATCTCCCAGCTCATTCTTGCACAAACAATCTCACCTGCTACTATTTGCGCTGCAGAAAGAAATCATGGTCAGCACACTTTCTTTTGGCCCCAGAACATGAAACTACAAGTGTTCCTTTACTTTCTAACCCACGCAAGTCTTTTCCATTTGGGCAGGTATAGACCAAAACTCTAGATCAGTTCAACACCCTGCAAGCCCCTACCTTCTTCCACATCTACCAAAAGGCCTATCCCCAGCTTAGTCTGCAGGTTCAAAAATATCAAAAAAGGGACCAAAATAATCAACCAATCAATTATCACATTTTCACTTTTTTTTTTTTTTCTTTTTCCCTGCAAAGCTTTATTCCGGACATTTTCACTTCTCTTTATAAAAAGTTTCTTGTGCTGGGCATGATGGCAGTACTTAGCACAATGAGGGCAGCCTGAACTGCATAGGGAGACACTGTCTTAAAACAACCTAAAGGGCTGGGGATGGTGGCACACATATGTCACCTCAGCACTTGGAAGGCTGAGGCAGGATTGCTGAGTTGGAGATGAGCTACAAAGTGAGCTCAAGGCCAGCCTGAACTGCACAGCAAGACCTTGTCTCAAAAAGACAAAAGTAAAATATAAAAAAATGGAATTTTTTGTCTTTTGAGATAATGTCTATGTAGTTCAGGCTGGCCTTGAACTCACTATGCAGCCAAGACTGGCCTTGGACTCATGGTGATCCCCTGCCTCAGCCTCTAAAGTGCTAGTATTACAGGCATGCATGACCATGACCAGCAAAGGTCAACTTTTAACAATAAAGGATACCTCTATCCTTACATGAAACTCAATCTGTGATCGCACCACTTAGGAGGCTGAGGCAAGAGTATCACTGCAAGTTCAAGGACAACCCGGCTACACACTGAGTTCAAGGGCAGCCTGGACTACATAAAGAGACCCTGTCTCAAAAAACAAGAGAGAAGGGGAGGGGAGGGGTGGGGAGGGGGAGAAAGAAAGAAAAAGGACAGGAGAGGAGAGGAGGGAGAGGGAGGGGAGAGAGAAGGAAATTAATGTAAGAGACAGTTGGTATGGTAACCGATTCAACCTATGGTAAAATAGGTGGGATAAATTCCAGATGTCACTAAAGAGCCTCATGACTACCCCTTAATCGTTAACATTTCAGGTCAGAGCACACAAATGGCTTATAAGTATCACTGTTCCTTTGGTTTCATGAAATCATGAACTTTTTTTTTTTTTTCTCGAGGAACCGGGGATTGAACTCAGGCCCTTGCACTTGCCAGGGAAGCGCTTATTCCACTGAGCCATCTCCCCAGCCCCAAAATCATGAACTATTTACTGAACAGTATTTCACAGAATATTGTTTTCTTCCTTTAAAAAAAAATTTTATTCATTCATTTGGTACAGGGTCTCACTACACAGCTCAGACTCATAGTGATCCTCCTGTATCAGCTCTCCAGGGCAGGGATTATAGGCACACATCACTATGCCCAGTTTCGGAGGCCAGCTCAGTGCGCCTGGAATTCTGGTGCAGCATAGCATGCAGTACTGGGGATCAAACACAAGTCCTTGGGCTTGCCAGGCAGGTACTTAGAATGCCGAGCTAAATCCCCCGCCCTCCTTTCCTGTTTCTTGACAAGGTCTATGCTATGTCAAGACTGCTGGGCCTTGAACTCATGCCTGTCTTGCCTAAACCTCTCAAATGCTGGGATTACAGGCATGAGCCACCACACCGAGCCCCTATTATTATTATTTTTTTGAACCATGGAACAAACCCAAGGGTGCTGTATTACTAAGCTATATCCTCAGCCTCTGCCCCTTTTTTTAAATGTATTTGGTACAGGGTCTCACTATGCAGCTCGGACTCATAGCAATCCTCCTGTTTCAGCCTCCCCAGCACTGGGATTACAGGCATGTACCACCATGCCTGGTTTTGGTGGCCTACACAGCAAGTGGTACCAGGGATTGAACTCAAGTCCTTGAACTTGCCTACACAGGCACTAAGACTGCTGAACTATCCTGCCCCCAGCCCCAGCCCTTTTTCAGAGAATGGTTACTAAATTCCCATGGGCCCTGAACTTCCGTTCCCCTTGCTTTATGCTCTGGAATGCCTGGGATTAGAAGTATACCACCATGCCTGGCTCAAATTATGTTTTAATCTTCATAATAACCCCATGAGAGAGGAACTCTTTTTTTATTTTACAGAAAAGAAAATGGAAGTTTGGTGAAATTACATGACAACTGACTTATGTAGCCAGTAGCCAGTTATATGAGCCCACAACTACATGGGCTACAAACTCCATTTCTTCTCTTTCTTTTCTTTTCCTTTTTCTTTTTTTGGATAGTTCTTTTTTTTCTTTTAGGGATGGAAGTATGGATTGATCTCAGGCACTCTACAATGAACTATATCCCCAGCTCACTTTTTCTTTTGAGACAGGGTCTCAATAACTTGCTAAATTTCCCAGGCTGGGCTTGCATTTTCAATCCTCCTGTCTCAGCCTCTCATAGTAGTAGGATTACAGGCACTTGCAACCTTGCCAGGCTCCACTTAAACTCTATCACACCAAGAACTTTCAAACTATGTTCAGACCCTAGTAGTTCCCTCTAAGGCAACTACTATCCAAAGCAAATTCAAGTCTAGGCCCAGAGATTCTTCTAGAACCAGCCTGATCAGTCTATGGAGAAAACAGCTTCTCTACTGGGCTGTGTGTTCATTCTGTTCTTTCTTCTTTTAATGAGACAAGGTCTTGCTATGTAGTTGAGGCTGCGTTCACAATGATCCTTTAGTCTCAGCCTCTCATACTGGGATTACAGGTGGTGGCCATCACAGCCTAAGGGACTACCTGAAAACTTCAGAGGTGGGTTGGGTGGGTCACTGAGAAAAGAAGGGCAGAAACAAGGGAATAAAGAGATAAAGGATAAGATACAGAGACTGAGGAAAAGAATCAGCTTGATCAGTCAATATTGGGTAGACACATGCTGATGATTTTTATTTCAGGGAATCTATATGTCCATGTGAAAACAACCCTCAGATTAGGTTGTCCTCTAGACCAAATGGAGAGGCCAGTAATCGCAAGGCAGTCTGACATCAGCCTGTCTTTCCTTACTGTCAGTCATCACTGAACAACTATTTTACCAATAGCAAATACACACACACACAAAGGACATGAGTGAACATCCTGAAATGCTAGAAATACTCTACTTTCCTCCAGGTTATTACAATGGCATACATGCATGAACTTCTCTAACTGTATAATTCAGTTTAGTACCTTTTACCAGAAGATTTTATATCTCAATTAAAAAATGAAGTAAAAATATTGCATCGCACTCAGCCTTTTTTTTTTTTTTTTTTTTTTTTGGCAGAACCAGGGATTGAACTCAGGCCTTTGTGCTTGCCAGGCAAGCGCTTATTCTATTGACACATCTCACTGGCCCCAGCTTTTCTTATAGAAGATAAAGACAATTCTTTTGGATGTAGCATTAAGTCCACCATTTTCTTCCCTACCCCAAAAATCTAATTATAGGGCTGGGGATATAGCTCAGTGGTATAACTGTCTATCTGGCAAGTGCAAGGTCCTGAGTTCAATCCCCAGTACTACACACACACACAAAAAAAATCTAATTATAAATCTAATTATAAACACCTTTCTTTTCTCTCAATATTGTAATGTCTTGGGGCTGGGGAGATGGCTCAGTAGAATAAGCACTTCCCTGGCAAGCACAAGGGTCTGAGTTCAAATATATATATATATGTCTTTATCCTTAAGCATTCAAAATAGACTCAAGTCACAGCCCACAGACTCTAAGTAAAGGTAGGCTCAGATGTGGATCAGCCCAGCTTCCCTGCTATTACTAGACCACAGAGAAATTTTAATTTCTCAAGAAATATACCAAAACCCACTAGGGTACCAGGCCTCTTCTCTTTTAGAGTGCCAAGAGTGAAATAGGCAAGAGTTCCTATAAGGCAAGATGTTACTGAGGGAAGAATTATGTATAAACATATGTGTTAGGGCTGGCCAAATAGCGCAGCAGATTAAAGTGCCTACAAGCAGGTGCAGGGGCCAGGGGTTCGATCCCTGGGACTGCCATGCAGGCCCCACCTCCAGGGTGCGCTGTGGTGGCGCGCACCTATAATCCCAGCTCTTGGGAGGCTATAAACAGGCAGATCACTGCGAGTATGATCTAGTAATGAGACCCTGGACACCCTGTAGACTCTTGCCTAAAAATAAAAAA
>NW_004524648.1:1984715-1989190 GCF_000260255.1 Octodon degus | reverse complement strand
ACAAAGCAAATGCTGGCGGTATAGCTCAGCAGCACAGAGTCTGCCTGGCAAGCACATGATTCTGAGTTTAATTCCAGGTACACACGTACACACACACAGAGCAATGTAGCTGGGCCTGGTGGCGCATGCCTGTAATCGCAGCGCTAGGGAGACTGAGGCAGGAGTTGTTGCAACTTGGAGGCAAGTCTGGGCTACAAAGTGAGCTCAAGGTCAGCCTGAACTATACAGTGAGACCTTGTTACAAACAAAAAAGCAAATGCTTGGGGAAGTAAATGCTTATTTCAATAAACAATATAGATTTTTTTTTTTTAAAGACAGAGTCTCTTTAAAAAAACAAAACAAAAGACGGGTCTCCATATGTTCCCCAGGCTGACCTCAAACATCCTATTTGCCTAGGCTGTCCTCCAACTTGGGGCAATCCTTCTACCTAAGCCTCTCAAGTGGTGGGATTACAGGGATGTGTCACCAGACCTGGCAAGTACAGAAATTTAAGTACTTGGCATGCCCTTGTAATCCCAGCTCTTGGGAGGCTGTAAACAGGCAGATCACTAGGAGTCCTATCTAGTAGTGAGACTCGGAACACCCTGTAGACCCTTCCCTAGAAACACACACACACACACACACATACACACACAAAGAAATTTAAGTGCTATTGTTCCAGAAAAAGACAAACTAGATACATCAGAGGCTTGCCATTCATAGCCCCCTAAATTCCAGTCTTTTTCTGCCCTCCATCAAAGGGATATGGCAGTGCCTGCTGAGGTAGATGCAGGAATAAGCTTGATCCCTAATGTGCCCTGTTGTGCTGTGTTGGCCCTGCCCCTGGGGTATGCTGAGGCAGTGATTTGAGACTGGGTATGGTGGCACATGCCTGTAATCCCAGTGCTTGAGAGGCTGAAAACAGGAGAATCACTACGAGTCCAATCTGTGTAGTGAGACTCTGTACTAAATACATTTAAAAAAAAAAAAAAAAAGCATATGGCAGAATACTTTTCAACATTTCATACACAGGTCAAAAGGCTGACACAGCTGAGGTTTCAGAGTTCCACAGGCAGATATGTGTAATCACTGGAGCTCCTAAAGTACTTTACCCTTGCCCTATGTGTACCACAAACAAAATATCCAAGCCTTAGAATATTCATATAATTTCAATTCTTCCCTATCAAAGGCAAAATGCCAGTCTTCTAAATCACATAATGGAAGCTATATAATTAGTGCACCAGGGCCAGCGAGGCAGCTCAGCATTCTAAAGTGCCTGCTTAGGCAAGCTTAGGCAAGTGCAGGGACTGCAGTTGGATCCCCAGTACCACATATCCTGCCAGCTGGTCACAAAAAGAAACAAACAAAAATCCAGGGCTGGTGAGATGGCTCAGTGGTCTAAAACACCTACTTAGAACAAGCTAAACTAAGCAAAACACAGGGACCACGGTTCAATCCCCCAGCACCACATGCCAGCCAGCCCCGCCCCCAGGTGGGCTGAGCTGGCCACACACACACACACACACACACACACACACACACACACCCCAAAAAGTAAATAAAATAAAAATAAAATTTAAAAAAAGCTTAAATTAAAAAAAAAACTCCAAACCAAACTAAAACCCTAGTGCATTTAAAAAAAAAAAATTATTTTATTCTAACCAATCTAAAGAGGCATAAAATAAACTTTAAAAATATTTGTTAGATACAGGGTCTTGCTACACAGCTCAGACTCATAGTGATCCTCCTGTCTCAGCCTCCCCAGAGCTGAGATTACAGGAGTGAACCACCACGCTTGGTTTTGGTGGCTGGCTCTGCAGCATGGCATGTGGTACTGGGGATTGAACCTGGGTCTTTGCGCTTGCCAGGCAGGTGCTTAGACTGATATGCTATCTCCCCAGTCCAAAATAAACTTTATTACCTACATTTACAGGATCATTTATTATGATACTACTTCCCAGATGCCATGAAACAAGTTCAAATTTAAGTTAAAAAATTGAAAAGTGCCTCTGTACTGTTCTTTTTTTTTGTCTTTTTTTGAGACAGGGTCTCACTACGCAATTCAGGCTAGCCTTGAACTCACTATGTAGTTCAGGCTGACCTTGAACTTACAGTGATCCTCTTGCTTCAGACTCCTGAGTGCTGGAATTACAGGCATGAGCCACCATACCAGGCCTCTACTGTTCATTTTTCCTTTAAAACACTACACAGCTGGGAGATAGCTTATGGCATAAGCACCTGCCTGGCAAGGACAAGGTCCTGAGTTCGATCCCCAGTAACAAAACAAAAACACTCTACAGCAATTAACCACTGGGAGGAATGTATGCAATGTGTTAATTATTGAAACTGTCCTACCAATTTTATTTGAAACTGTCTCATTGCTATTTGTTTATCAATAAAATTATGGAAAAAAAACACTCAGTATGAGCCAGGTATACACACACAGAGAACTGCTAAATTACCCAGTGGTATACATTATACCTATAATTCCAGCACTCTGGGAAGCTGAGGCAGGAAATAGATTCAAGTTCATCCTGAACTACATAGTGAGACCCTGCCTCAAAACAAAACCCATCTTATATATCAACCAATCCATCTTGAAAAAGGGCATTGCTTAAGCGCTTCCCTGGCAAGCACAAGGGCCTGAGTTCAATCCCGGTTCCGCCAAAAAAAGAAAAAGAAAGAAAAAAAAGGGTATTGCTGAGTTGCCCAGGCAGCACCTGAATATGTGATTCTCCTGCCTCAGCCTTCCTCAGTGTTGGGATTATCAATGTGTTGTAGCCCAACACACTTGCCTCTCTGTACTGTCTTTGTCAGCAACATATGATATGTTCCTTTCAGACAGGGTCTCACTATATTGTCCAAGATGGCCTTGAACTCACTATGCAGTCAAGTGTGGCCTCAACTCCTAATAATCCTGCCTTAGCTTTCCAAGTGCTAGGATTACAGGTGTGCACCACTATCCCTGACTAGATGGTATCTTTTTTATCCATGGCTGTTTTACCACAGAATATTGCTCATTGCTCAACACACTGAACTATAGTAAGGATGACCTGCTACTATAGCCTACAATTACAGGCACACACCTATAATACCAGCAATCTGGAAGACTGAGTTAGGAGGATGATAAATTCAAGTTCAGCTTGGGTACTTTTAGCATTTTATTTAAAAAAAAATTTTATGGGGCCGGGGAGATGGCTCAGTAGGATAAGCGCTTGACAGGCAAACGCCAGGATCTGAGTTCAATCCCCGGTTCCGCCAAAAAATAAAAATAAAAATAAAAAATAAAATAAAAATAAATTTTAAATCATTTATTTATTTGGTATACAGTCTTGCTCAGATCTGTAGTGATCCTCCTGTCTCAGCCTTGGCAGCGCTGTGATCGCAGGCATGCACCACCATGCCCAGTTTCAGTAGCTGGCATGGCATGTACCAGGGATTGAACCCAGGGCCTTGCCCTTGCCAGGCAGGTACTTACATGGCTGAGCTATCTCCCCAGCCCAATTTTTTTTTTGGGGGGTGCGTGCCAGCTCACCCCGCCCTGAGGGCAGGGCTGGCGCAGTATGTTATGCAGAGGATGGAACCGCAGTCCCATGTGCCTAAGCAGGCGCTTTAGACCACTGAACTATCTCACCAGGCCCTCCCAAGGCCAATTTTAGCATGATCCTGTCTCAAAATAAAATACATGGCTTCACTAAGATCCCTGGTTCAATTCCCAATACAACAACAAAAACAACAGCAAAAGTAAGCCAAGTGTGATGGCACATTCCTGTAATCCTAGTACTCCAGAGGCTAAGGTGGGAGCAGATTTCAGTTCAAGGCCAGCGCAAACTACACAGCAAGAACCTGTCTCAAAAGCAAAAAACCCCAATAATGAAAGAGTGAGGAAGGGACCAGGAAGATAGCTCAGCAGAATAAGTGTTTGCCTGGCAAGTGCAAGGTCCTGAATTCAACCTCCAGTACCACAAAAAAAAAAAAAAAAAAAAAAAAGAAAGAGCAAGGAAGGAGGAACAAGAGACAGAGAGACAGGAAAAGAAAAAGAGGGGAAAAAAGAAGACAAGTAGCTGTTTTGATTAAAGTCAAACTATGGATCAAGTACATTATTTCCAGATACTGACAAATTCTAAAATTGAATGATTTGATGACAGAATTTATTTTTCCCCCATGGGCTGACTTTTTAAAATAAAGTTGCCTTCATTGTCTGAAGTTAGACAATTCAAATTTATCCAAGTTAATCTTGGTCTAGAGGTGTTTCTTAGTGGTGGAGTGCTTGCCTAGCATGTATGAGGCCCTAAATTTAATCCCAAACACTGGAGAGGAGTGCAAGCTGGGGATGGTGGTGTATTCCTGCATTTTCCTGGGAGGCCAACCAGCTTGGGCCTGAACCACACCGATTAAGACGCCGTCTTAGGGGTTGGGGAGATAGCTCAGTAGAATAAGTGCTTGCCTGGCAAGCACAAGGTCCTGAGTTCAATCCCCGGTCCCTCAAAAAAAAA
>NW_004524648.1:1976593-1982240 GCF_000260255.1 Octodon degus | reverse complement strand
AAGCCAACCTGGGCAATTTTGCAACTTAGCAAGAAAGATCTTGTCTCAAAAAAAGAAATAGAAAGGGCTTGGGGCCGGGGAGATGGCTCAGTGGAATAAGTACTTCCCTGGCAAGTGCAAGGGCCTGAGTTCAATTGCCGGTTCTGCCAAAAAGGAAAAAAAAGAAAGGACCAAGGCCATGTAGCTCAGTGTATAAAGGCTTTTGGGTCAATCTCCAGTACTACAATAAAAAGAAAAGCAAAAGAGAAAGACTTAGGCCTATAATTTATTGCAAAGGCCCTGGGTTCAATTTCTAATATCACTATCTCTCTGAGAAAGGAAAAGCTAATAGAAGCAAAATTAATGTGGCTGACTGTGGCTAGCTAACTGGGTATTAGCTACTTGTTCTATGATGCTACTTTCCTACTTCAGCTCAGTGGTAACTAGGCCTGCAATAACTGCAAGCATCCTATTTATCATGCACTCAGCACCATATTAGGTGTTACCATCTGAACTTACTATACATTACAATTCCTTTCTTTTCTTTTCTTTTTTCTTTTTTTTTTTTGATACCAGGAATTAAACTGAGGACCTTGTGCTTGCCAGCCAGGTGCTTATGCTGCTGTGGTCTCTCTCCAGTCCTACATTTAACTTCTAATAAAGTCTTTGTTTCTTGAGACAGGGTCTCACTGAGTAGCTGAGGTTGCCCTTGAGCTACTTTTTTGTTTGCTTTGAGATAGGGTTTATATGTAGCTTGTGCTGGCTGGCCTTGAGTACACTATGTATTCCAAGCTGGCCCCAAACTAATGTCCATCCTTCTGCTACTACCTCCCCTGTACTGAATTACAGACATATGCTACCACATCCGGTTTAGAGACATCATTTAGGTTTTTTGGTACCAAGAACTGAATTGAATTCAGGACCTCAAGCTTGCGAGGTAGGTGCTATGCTGGGCTATACCCCCCAGCCCTAGAAACTTTTTAAAAATATAACATGATTTCAAAACACACAAACTGCTGGGTGTGGTGGTATACATCTATAATTCCAGCCCAGTAAATTCAACTAAACTTTTTGTGTACCCACTAGATCAGAAACTAAAGAAAAAATTTCATATCCAGGTTAATATTCAAAATCATTTTACATAAATTCAAGCTCATTCTGTGGACTAACACTCCCATTTAAGCACAGGGCAGTTACTACTCTTCACTATAGCAACTAGACCAAAGAAAAAGGGGGCCTGCCCTGTAGCTCAGTTCTTTAAGTGGCTGCTTCAACAAAGCAGTCAGGCTCAAGTTGCTGTGGTTGATCCCCACAACTCAAGCCAGCCAAACCTGCCCTGAGGTCATTTGGGGCCAAAAGAAAAAACGAAAAAACTCAAGACAAAACGTCAACACAGTATCTCTTCTCTGGTATTTTCTTCACATGTAGCTTTAACCTGTGCCTAAAAAAGTTATCTGTCTACATTTATGTCATTATACTAGTTGGTTCTGAAAAGATGGCATGTAACTTCTGTCATAGCTTTTAGGCTAAACTACTAGCTCTATATAACTCAGGAAAGGAGAAGACAGAGGCAAGAAGCAAAACTTTGACTGCTAGAACAAAGAATATAGGAATACACACAATGACTGCTCAAGAGGTGGGCTATCAACTAGAGATAAAAGGCAAAAATTAATTTTTTGCGGGGGGCGTTGCTCAGGATGCCTTCAGGGCAGGTCTGGTTTGGCTTAAGGATGAGGAAATTGAACCACAGCATCCCGACTGAGCCTGACTGCTTTGTATCAGCAGGAACTTAAAACACCTGAGCTAATGGGCAGGTACCCAAAAAATTATTATTATTATTATTATTATTATTATTTTAATTTTAGAGAAGGGTCTACAGGGTATTCAGGGTCTCACTACCGCTTGTTTACAGCCTCCCAAGAGCTAGGATTACAGGTGTCCACCACCACACCCAGTCTCAAATGCCATCTCAGCAAGCCCCGAGTGGCGGGGCCTGCAGGCAGGCCCAGGGAACCCCCAGCCCCTGTGCCTGCTTACAGGTGCTTTAATCCGCTGAGCTATTTGGCCAGCCCTACAAAAATTAATTTCTTAGAACTGCCTTCTTGTGCTTGCTTTGGCAGCACATATACTAAAATTGGAAAAAACTGTCTTCTTGCCTATAAATTAAACAACAAAAACCAAGTAAATCTGGTGCTTCTTGAAATGAGCATTTTTAGGTATGGGGCCTGAATCTCTTCATATCTATATTATACTTCACTGCTTCCTCTAGAGATTTTTTTTTTAATTTATGTATTTGGTACAGGGTCTCACTACACTGCTTAGGCTCATTGGATCCTCCTGTTTTCAGCCTCCCAAGAGGTGGGATTAGCGGCATGCACCACCACAGCTTGTGGTGCTGGAGATCGAACCTGGTCCCTGTGCCTGTGCTTGCCTAAGCAGGCACTTAGTCTGCTAAGCTATCTCACCAGCCCCCTCCTGATTATTTTTGCCTACAATGATGATGAAATCCACGATCTTATGCATTCTACCAATTAAATACCTCACAACCACACTCCATCTCTAGCCCCACCTTCTTGATTCCTGACAAATACCATTAAAGTAACGAACCTCATACTCCCTAAAGTAAAAGTTTGCTTTCACTTCAGTTTTTTTTTTTTTTTTTTTTTTCAGAACCTGGGATTGAAATCAGGCCCTTGTGCTTGCCAGGGAAGCGCTTATTCCACTG
This sequence comes from Octodon degus, assembly GCF_000260255.1. NCBI lineage: Eukaryota > Metazoa > Chordata > Mammalia > Rodentia > Octodontidae > Octodon > Octodon degus. Next base: position 1,979,536 of record NW_004524648.1, on the reverse strand, counting down.
AGCCATCTCCCCGGCTCCTCACTTCACTATTTCGCTGGAGGCCACTTATACTAAACTCTGTGTGAACCCATCTTCTTTTAGACAATGACAAACAGAAAGCAAGGAAAGAGGTTAGAATACAGATAAGCAAAAATATTTTAGGTTAATTTCTATAAATTCAGATGTGTTATTAAAGTAGTCAAAGTATGCTTAGTAGATCAATCAGAACATTCAGTTATACAGTTTTAAATTTACTCATTGCAAAATTGGTTTCCTATAAAGAGAAAACCAACATTAAATGCCAAAATCAGTACTTAATAGTTTGACATTTACAACATCAAAATGTTGGTGCTGATTTCAGCATTCCTACAAAGCTCTAAGAGGTCTGAAAGGGAGAGCCTATAGCAGATCTCTTCTTTCTACATTTTACACATTATGTACCTCCAAAGCCAAGGCTGTCTTGTCGTAGGCATTAGGGACTCGCTTCTGGATAACCCTGGCATAAATGGGCCCATTCTGGAGGTTAGGGAGCGGAGTGTTGACGCTGGGTTGGGCATAGGGCCCAGGCTCCGGCCCACCCAGTGGCTGTGGGTGGGAACCCTCCTGGTTACCTCCAATCAGAGCCGATACTGAGGCGGAGGAAGGTCTATACTTCTCCACGTAAGGGACTGGAATCATCCCTCTCTTGCCTTCGCTGTCCTCTGCATTCCACCACTGTTCTTCAGGTTTATCCCGGATTCTCAGGATGTCTCCTTTCTTAAAGGGAAGATCTTCTTCATCATTCCCATTAAAGTCAAAGAGGGCTCGCACATACTCTGCCTCCTCCTGCCTGAGAATCACTCCACTACCCTGCCTGGATCTGGAAACCGGTTCTATCAATGTTGTAGTGTCCAAATAGTGAATTTTGTAGAATTCCAGTAAAGCAGGCAAGGAATCAAACTCTTGATCTCCTATTCGGAGTCTGGAAGGGTTCATTCCTAGAAAAAATGGAGTAAAGTGTTATTTAAGGATATACTATACTGAAGATGATATGAAGGTTTTAAGCATTTTTTTCCGTAAACATTTAGTCGGTATTTAATCTTGAAAAAATATCAGCTTCTCTTCATAGCAAATCAACATCGTACTTCGAAGATGAAACACCTCTGGGAAGAAAGATGTCCATCAGCACTGCCCCTAGAGAAGGGAGAAAGGACATTGACAAACCTGGCCTACTGGAATGCTCTCACACTAGGTCAAGACACCACATGAAGTTCATTCTCCCACTATGCTCTGTTGCTACTTCACTTACAGAGTAGCATCAGATTCAATTGTTGCAATCTTCTTTTCAACCTCAGGAAAGTCAGCAAGCTCTCCTGTTGCATAGGTCCCAGCATCTGTTCCAGGAAAAGATGCAGAGAGCATGGTGCCCACACTGAGCTCATACAATTCTTTTTACTTCTAGAATGTATAATTCTAAAGAACAAACAAAACATTGGGAGATGGCTCAGTAGAATAAGCACTTGCCTGGCAAGTGCAAGGGCCTGAGTTCAATTCCCAGTTCCGCCCCACCCCGCAAAAAAGAAAACTGTTTATCAGTTTGTTGACTGATGAAAAAATTTAATTAGAAAACCAAGGAACTAAAGAGAAACTAAGACTGTTGCCAGGCATAGTGGTATATACCTATAACCTCAGACTTTTTTTTTTAATAAAATTTTATTTATGTGTGTGTGTGGCTAGTTCAGCCCACCAGGGGGCGGGGCTGGCTGGCATGTGGTGCTGGGGGATTGAACCGCAGTCCCAGTGCTTTGCTAAGCTTGTTCTAAGTAGGTGCTTTAGACCACTGAGCCATCTCACTAGCCCTAACCTCAGACTTTAGAGAAACTGAACTATATAGTTAAGACCCTGTTTTGTTTTTTTAAAATGCTGTTTAAAAATTAATTCCTCTAGGGCCACCCAGATAGCTCAGCAGATTAAAGCACCTGCTGAGGCACAGCAGGGACCAGGATTTGGCCCCTGGCATGCCTTACTAACCCTGCCCCTAGGCCGCTGAGCCAGTGAATGAAACTGGGTGTGGTAGTGTACACCTCCAATCCCAGTGCTGGGAAGGCTAAAAACAAGAGGATCACTATGTCTGATATGTGTAGTGAGACCCTGTACTAAACACGTTTTTTAAAAAAAATTTAATTCCTCTAGCCAAGTGTGGTGGTGCATACCTATAATCCCAAAACTAGGAAGGCTGAGGCAGGAGGATCCTTGCAAGTTCAAGGAGAAACTAGCGGTTGGCTGGTGGGATTCTCATCCTGACTAACCATATATGCTGATGCCTGTGAGCATTAGGCAGGCAGTTGCACTGAGGATGGCAATGTTTAATAGAGGGGTCACGCTTGGAGTGCCTGCCATCTTGGTCTTCTAAATATGTACTTCTTGTCATGACATACCAATTATTGCCATACTGTCTCTCAAGTAAAGTTTTTTGGTTTTGTTTTTTTTTAAAGGGTAATAAATGAAAAAAAAAAGCACAAGAAAAAAAAAAGTCACAGGTCTGTCCTGTTACAATTCTGTATATGGTTGGATTTCTAAATTTCTTTGTAAAAATATGTAAATGCTTATTTTTAGTTTTTTAAAATTACTTTTCCTGGGGCCGGGGAGATGGCTCAGTGGAATAAGCACTTCCCTGGCAAGTACAAGGGCCTGAGTTCAATCCCTGGTTCTGCAAAAAAACTAAAACTAAAATAAAAATAAAATTACTTTTCCTTCATATTCTATAAGGACTTAAAGTTCACATATCAATATTTGATGGAAAATACCTGTTCCATGATATGCCAAAGATGTTTGATATTTAGACAGATAAGGCAAACCGAACTGCATATATTGCAGGTTAATAATAAGCTTCTTGAGGCCAGGGTGATGACTCAGTAGAATAAGTGCTTTCCTGACAAGTCCAAGGGTCTGAGTTCAATCCCCGGTTCCGGAAAAAAAAAATAA
>NW_004524648.1:1974309-1974938 GCF_000260255.1 Octodon degus | reverse complement strand
AAAAAAAAAAAAAAAGACCAACCTGGGCTACAAAATGAGCTCAAGGCCAGTTTGAACTGCATAGTAAGGAGCCCCTGTCTCAAAAAGTCCCCTCCCCAAAAAAGATTTAATTCCCCAAGCACAGTATGATAGCACATGCCTGTAATTTCACTACTTGGGAGGCTAAGGAAGGAGGATCACCACATGTTTGAAGCCAGCCTGGGCTACACAATGAGTTTAGCTGGCCTAAAATGCACAGTGAAACTCTTGTCTCAAAAAAGGTCACTATGGGGGTCAGGGAGATGGCTCAGTGGAATAAGCGCTTGCCTGGCAAGTGCAGGGGCCTACTTCCATCCCCAGTTCTGCAAAAAAAAAAAAAGGTCACTATGTTTTCTCACCTGACCCGCTATAGGGTATAATACTTTTCCTATTTTTTTGGCTCAAACTTGCTCTGCAGAGCCTTTTTCTTTTCACACCTTTATTTTAATTTTATTTTATTTTGTATTTTTTAGGGAAGGGTCTACATTGTGTCCAGGGTCTCACTACATAGAATGGACTTGTAGTGATCCTCCTGTTTTCAGCCTCCCAAGTGCTGCGATTACAGGCACATGTCACCACACCCAGTCTAATTATTTATTCTTTTTTTTTTT
>NW_004524648.1:1972694-1973900 GCF_000260255.1 Octodon degus | reverse complement strand
ACCTACTTAGAACAAGCTCAGCAAAGCACAGGGACCCTGGTTCAATCCCCCAGCACCACATGCCAGCCAGCCCCACCCCCTGGTGGGCTGAACTGGCCACACACACACAAAATAAAATAAATAAATAAAGTATTTGTTTAAAAAAAAAATCGGGGCTGGTGAGATGGCTCAGTGATCTAAAGTACCTACTAAGAACAAGCTCAGCAAAGCACAGGGACCCTGGTTCAATCCACCAGCACCACATGCCAGCCCACCCTGCCCCCTGGTGGGCTGAGCTGGCCACACACACACACACACACACACACAAAATAAAAAATTTAAAAAAAAAATCAATTTTAAGCCAGCCATGATGCATGCCCATAAGCCCTGCATTTGCCAGGTAGGCTAATATTACGCCACTAAGTCATATCTCTGGACTTACATGGCTTTTATAAGTGAGTTACTATACAGTTTGGGCTTTTGAGGGGAGGTGAACAGGGAATCAAATTCAGGACCTCATGCTTGCTAGGCAGGCACTGTGCCACTGAGCTTTACATCCGGGCCTAATATGCAATTTTCTATCTTTCTTTCTCCTATACATCAGGAACATACCTTTTTTGTGTGTATATGTATGGATTAAACCCAGAGCCTTGGGCATGCTAAGCATGTGCTTTAGCATTTTAACATTGAGCTCTATGCTCAGCTCAAGAATATGACTTTTATTTTTTTAATTGAGAAATAAATATGAATGAGACAGTTTCACAGTTGATTAATAGGATAGTTTTGATAGTCAATACACTGTACATTGTTACCTTCTTGGTGGTTATCCATAGTACAAGAAGCAGACAGGATATTCTGTACAAACACTGTTAGTACACCTCTTCTCATTAAGCGAAAGTAGCTGTAAATTTATCTTATTTTGTATATATAAATACAAAATGATCTTTCCTTTGTATCTTTTTAATTTTTTTTTTGTCTTGTCAGAGGTGAATATTCTATTGGCATCTAAATACTGTAAGTGTTTGAATTCAACTAAACAATCTAACATTATTTAGCAGTCTATAATATTGGTGGGTTATCCTCAGAAGTTATTGACTTGAGCCTTTTACAGCTCATATTAATATAGATTTACTTTGTATACCTCGTTTTTATACTTTTCTGCTGGATGGTTAAGACCAAGATAAAGCAAGACCTAAATACCCAGAAATGTAACTTTTGTATCTGATA
>NW_004524648.1:1970854-1972344 GCF_000260255.1 Octodon degus | reverse complement strand
TCAGAAAATTTGGAGCACAACTGAGTTACATGTTGTTACAGTACAGGCTGTCCTATGTCCCGAGTCTTCACTGACCTTGAAAGGCTAGGGCCAAAATGTTAGCTGACCTTGCAGCCCTTCCTTTTCTCCAATTTTGACCTGCTAACTTAAGTTGTTAACCCTCCAGAAGAGAAGCTAATTATTAACCTGCAATATATGCGGTTCGGTTTACCCTATCTGAAGAATATGACTTTTAATGGCTATGAAGAATTTATGAATTTCCACTAGTAAAAACAATACTATTGAGATCGGGGAGATGGCTCAGTAGAATAAGCACTTCCCTGGCAAGCACAAGGGCCTGAATTCAATCCCTGGTTCCACCAAGAAAAACCAAACAAACAAAAATACAAATGATAGGGCTGGTGAGATGGCTCAGTGGCCTAAAGCACCTACTTAGAACAAGCTTAGCAAAGCACAGGGCCCGCGGTTCAATCCCCCAGCACCACATGCCAGCCAGCCCCGCCCCCTGGTGGGCTGAGCTGGCCACACACACACACACAAATAATTAAATAAAAAATAAAACAAACAAACAAAAAAACGATAAGTATTCTCAATACTTGAATAATGGAACACATACACAGGGAAACATAGCACTGCACTTTAAGCACTGTACTATAAGTGAAAATGCAATGTCTTCAATAAAAATATTTAAATTGGAAAAAAACCAATACTATTGTGAATGTTTTTGTTCTCATTTATTAATTTTTCAAAAATCATTTCTTTTGGGACCGGGGAGATAGCACAGTAGAATAAGCGCTTGCCTGGCAAATGCAAGGGCCTGATTTCAATCCTCAGTTCCACCTACCAAAAAAAAAAAAAAAAAATTTTTTATTTCCTTAGACAGACTCTTTCAAATGATATCCTGGATCAAGGTGTTAGAACATTAAAGCTTATATTATAAACTGTCCTCCCAAAAGTTTGTCCAAGGGGCCGGGGAGATGGCTCAGTGGAATAAGCGCTTCCCTGGCAAGCTCAAGGACCTGAGTTCAATCCCCGGTTCCACAAAAAAAATAAAAAAAGGCTCAGTGAATAAGCACTGTCCTGCCAAAAGTTTGTCCAATTTTACATTCTCACCAGTATTTGGTGGGTCAATTTTTATTTTTCCCTTATATCCTTCTCTAAATAGCACTTTAAACCAGGTATGGCAGTGCATACCTGTAATTCCAGCACTTGGGTGGCTGGGGCAGGATTATCTTCATGAGTTCAAGGCCAGCCTGAGCTACATAGGAAGACGCTGTCTCACAAAGGCCCAGCCAGAGAACTGAGGCACCTGCTTAGGTTAGTGCAGCAGCCGGGGTTCGATCCTAGGTGTGCCATGGGGAGGCTAAGACGGCAATTGAGACTGGGCATGGCGACGTATGCCTGTAATCCCAGCACTTGGGAGGCTGAAAACAGGAGAACCAATACCTAGTGAGACTCTGTATACCCTGTCCTAAATTCATAAAAAAGTA
>NW_004524648.1:1968151-1969784 GCF_000260255.1 Octodon degus | reverse complement strand
TTTTTTTTTTTGTACCAGGAATTGAACTCAGGTCCTTGTGCTTGCCAGGCAGGTGCTTGTGTTTTTGTACAACTGTTTTGTATTTTTGTTTCTTTATTTATGTATTTGGTACAGGGTCTTGCTATGCAAATTGGACTTGCAGTGATCCTACTGTCTCAGCCTCTCCAGTGTTGGGATTTCAGGTGTGCGCCACCATGCCTGGTTTTGTTGGCCAACACAACATCTGGGGCTGGCACAGCATGCAGTAATGGGGATCAAACCTGGGTCCTCAGGCTTGCCAGGCAAGACCTGCTTAGAACTCTGAACTATCTCCCCAGCCCTGTTTTTATTTTCAAGACAAGGTCTCATTATGTTAATTTAGCTTGGCCTTGAACTCATGACAGTTCTCCTGCCTCAACCTTCCAAGCTCTGGGATTGCAAATGTGCACTACCATGCCCAGCTGAAACACAATTTACAATTGTACTTTTTGGGGCTGGGGAGATAGCTCAGTAAAATAAGCGCTTGCCTGGCAAGTGCAAGGGCCTGAGTTCAATCCCTGGTTCCACAAAAAGAAAAAATTGTACTGCTGCCCCACCCCCCCTCGTACTGGGGGTTGAAAGCAAGGCCTTTGTACTGAGCTATATTATATCCCCAGCCTGTTCTAATTTATTTTTATTTTTTGTTATTGTTTTATATATGTATTTCCTAGCTCCTTTCTAGCAACATGATTTTACTAAGTCACTAAGCTGCCCAAGCTGGGCTCAAACTTGTGATCCTCCTAACAGCTTTTCAGAGCACTGTGATTACAGGTAAGTGTCACCATGCTCAGCTATATATACCTTATATGGCAAAATATTCCATTTAAACAGTTTGTGACTATCTGCTAAATAAAACGAAGTTAGTAGCCCAAACTCAGGACTGCTGACTTTCCAACTTAAGACACTGAGACAGCAGAGCCAGGACTGTCCTACGGCAAACACTGCTCAGGCACTGTAAAACGTGACCCAACAGCTCAAAGTACAGAACTGGAGAAATGATTTCACCGGCTATACCAGAGCATGGCATGCTATATTTTGAGTTTCTCTCCAATGAGGTGTAACCCCAGCTACTCAGGATGGGGCAGAATCATCTTAAATTTGAGGTTTGCTGGAGACTGAGGTAGAAGGATTAAAGTAGGAGGACAGCCTGCACAACTGAGCAAGGCAATGTCTTAAAAAGGGGGCAGGTGAGGATGCACCTCAGTGGCAGAAAGCTTGTCTAGGATATTCAATTTCCAGTAATATAGAGAAAACTACCAAAAGAAGTCTTAGGTCAGCTTGGACAATTTAGCAAGACCTTGTCGCTAAAATTAAAAAGGAACTAAGCACAGTGTTGCACACCTGTAATCCCAGTATTCTGGGAAGCTGAGTCAGGAGGTCCACAAGTTCGAGCCCTGTCTAAGCAACTTAGTGAAATTTCTGGTGATGTAGCTCAGTGTAAAGGCCTAGGTTTAAGGGCAAGTACCACGGTTCGATCCCCAGCACCACATGCCATGCCAGCCCCGCACCTAAGGCAGGCTGAGCTGGCCATAAAAAAAATTAAAAATAAAACAATAAAATAAGCACTTCCCTGGCAAGTGCAAGGGCCTAAGTTCAATCCCCGGTTCCACAAAAA
>NW_004524648.1:1964853-1966426 GCF_000260255.1 Octodon degus | reverse complement strand
CACACACACACACACACACACACACAAATAAATAAAATTTAAGAAAAAAGAAAAAAAGAGCAACTCTAACCATTCCTGAACATGTCCAAGGCACTTTGTTCACTCTAAAAAGGAAGACAACCACTCCTGGTCATCCATTGTTATGGCTGCTCAGTTACTGGAATAGGCCAACTTAAATATATATTTTTTGGGTAAAGAAGGGGGCTAGGAGAACAAATAGGACTACTAAGCTAGCCAAGTTCCTTAGCAAAAATCAATGGAAGAAAAATTGGCAGAACATCTAGCACAAAAGCTAAGAAACAGATTTAATTCTTTTGTTCTCAATGGTCCATGGTGTGACTAGGCTATGAGTTGACAAGGGTGGTTCTGGTGGTGGTGACATTCCCAACAGACAGAAATACAAGCAAAACACCAAAGGAAAACTTTGATATACTTTACCTATAAATTATCCTTCTATGCTACTAACACTGTAATTCCACAGAGGAAAGCCTGGTTTTGTATACTGTTGGCCAGTTAAGATATTGGCCAATCAAGCTTCACTGATCTAAACTCCAGAAAGGAAGGAAGGGGAGAGAACATATAAGTTCCAGATAAGACCAAACCTTACCACTGCTCTGTGTTCCAGCTCCTTTTCTCTCCCTCATCTCCTTCCAACCACAAAAAGCCAAAGGCAGGAAACAGAAGGGCGTGATAGGAAGGAGATAGAGTCAGTGAGTCTACAGGACAGAATGAACAAAATTCTCATTGATCTAGGACTTTGAAAACTTCATTGCCATACTCTCTACATCAAACCTAGTCTGAATATGCAGTTATGAATCAATACATTCAAAAATCAAACTCAGTGGAGACAGATGGTCATTTCTTTGCCCTTTGGGGGTAGTTGTTTGGGTTTTTTTGTTTGTTTGTTTTAGGGAAGGGCCTACAGGTTGTTCAGGATCTCACTACTAGATCAGACTCCTAGTGATTCCCCAGTTCACAGCCTACAGGTTCATGCCACCACACCCAGTCTCAATTGCCATCTCAGCATGCCCCAGGGGTGGAGCCAGCATGGCAGGCCCAGGGATAGAGCCCAGCCCCAGCCTGTAGGTGCTTTAATCAGTTGAGCTATTTGGCCGGTCCTTGTTTGGGGTTTTTTGTTTGAGACAGGATTTCACTGTAGTTTAGGCCGACTACTAACTGGACATTCTTTTGGTTGTACCTGTTCAACCATAACTTCTAAGCAACTCAGCCCTTAAGCTACAAGTTTTTTGTTCTTTTTTTTTGACTGATCCGGGAATTGAACTCAGACCCTAGCGCTCCAGGGAAGCATTTATTCTACTGAGCTATCTCCACAGTCCCTAGGCTACAAGTTGTTGCATCACTCCCAAACACCTGCAGGTCCTTCAGGCTACACAGGCCAGTTATTTCTGGCAAGGAACCATCACAGAGGCACCACTGGCAGCCCGGCCTCTAGATCACAGCAAATTCTTTCTTCTTCTTTTTTTTTTTGGGTGCTGAGAACCAAACTCAGGATGTTGTGCTTGCCACCAAGTGCTGTACCACTCACTGATATATACATATCCCTAGCCCCTTT
>NW_004524648.1:1957384-1963953 GCF_000260255.1 Octodon degus | reverse complement strand
ATATTCATTCTAAATTCTCAGTGATTCAGTGCCTAATTCTTTAAAACGGAGCCTAGGGACCAGATGTGGTGGTGTACCCTTGTAATCCCAGCTCTCTCCAGAGCCTGAGGTAAGAGGATCATTGCACATTTGAGACCAGCATGGGCTAAGAGCTAAAGACCAGACTGAAGGGCATAGGGAGACCCTGTCTCAAAAGGATAAAATAAACCAACAAAAATAAATAAAATGAAAATAAATAAAATGCAGCCAAATACCTATATAATAAACTTTCTAAGAGATACATCATAGATGCTCAATAAAAACCATCCTCTTGTCTCAGCTTAATTCTCCCCTCCAATCCTTCAGAAAATTTCAATTTATCCCCAAAATCCAGATTCCATTACAGTTTGCCAGAGAATTCACAGAATCTCAACATGCTTCTTAAAAGTCCTATGGTAAAATAGGTTTGAAAACCCAGCTCTCTCTCAGAAGATCATGAAGCAGTCCTGTAATAAACTCACTTCCTTTTACCATGAGATTGTTTTATGGGTATAAAACCTCTGAATAACTCATTTAGAACTCTTGAACCACTGCATGGATGGTATCAAAGACTAAGACCTGAAAACCTGGTTGTGAAGATGAGAAACAAAATACAAAAACTGAAGGCATGAAAGGCACTAGATAATCAGCAGTTCCACACTCTCTGCAGAGAAGTGGTTTGGTGTAGCACTACCTTGAAGAGAAATCAATCACCTCATCACCTCTGGCCATATAGGAAAGCACTTATACTCCCTTCACTCACTAGGGCAAGAGGCAGCAGGCTTTGCTCTGAGCAGGTAATAGTGAGCTCTATCCTATCTTCATTTCCTGGACCTAAAGTCCTTACACAATTCTCCAATTCTCTATGCACACAACCTCCTGCTACTCCAGCACTATGCCCAAAATGTGTGTTTCACCAGTGTTTAACAATTCATACTCCGCACACCAGTGAACATCTCAAAGCTAAGAAAGGTTTCCCATTTTGCTTCCACTACCCCACAACTCAGTTATGCACATAATTTTTTTTTTTTTAGGATACGGTCTACAGGGTCTCACTACACAGAACAGACTTGTAGTGATCCTCCTGTTTTCAGCTTCCCAAGTGCTGGGATTACAGGTATGCACCACCACGCCCAGTCTCAGCACATCCCAGGGGTGGGGCCGGCTCAGCAAGCCAGGGTCCCTGCGTCTGCTTAAGCAGGCACTTTAATCTGCTGAGCTATCTGGCAGGCCCTTTGTAAGATTTTTTTTAAAAATCTTTTATTTACTTATTTAGTATAGTGTCTCACTACACACCTCTGACTCAGTGATCCTCCTTTCTGAGCCTGCCCAGTGCTGGGATTACAGGCATGTACTACTATACCTGGTTTTGATGGCCAGCACAGTGGCACCGCATGTGGTACTGGGGATCAAACCCAGGTCTTTGAACTTGCCAGGCAGACACTTAGACCACCAAGCTATCTCCCAAGCCCTATATGCACGTAAAATTAACACATGCACTTGAGTACTTTAGGTTGGCCATATTCCTAATTATTTAATAAAGCTCATTTAATTGTTAAATCAACCTAGGAGGTCAGCACTACTATTTTCCCTTTCTCAAAAATAAGAAAACTAGGGCTCAGTAGAATAAGCGCTTGCCTGGCAAGCACAAGGACCTGAGTTCATTCGGTTCCAGGGGGTGGGGGGGACTGAAAGGAAAAAAAAGAAAGAAAAAAAGAATACTGGAGCAGACACAATTTAAATAACTTGCCTAAAGTTGTATGACTACTAAGTGGCACTTGAAGATTCAAACCCAAGCTCTAGAGGTAATATTGTAACTATGAGTAGTGACAATATATTCAACATTGTAGCCAATATCAGTCAGGGTATAGTAGTTCTCATTGCTGAAGAGAAAGAAACTAGTAGATAATTGTCAAATATATGCCCAAGAAGGGGCTGGGGAGATGGCTCAGTAGACTAAGCACTTGCTTGGCAAGCACAAGGGCCTGAGTTCAACCCCCAGTTTCAAAAAATAAATAAACATATACATATATATATATATATATATATATATATATATATATATATATATATATATATGCCCAAGAGGTTCATTGTGAACCCTAAACTGAAAGACCATGACCAGTAGACGTGTTCAGATCCTTCAGTATAGCCCTGAAGTAGTTGGGGTGCTTCCAGGCTATGGCAGCAGAGGAGCTGTGAAGGAGCTAAAGATCTAATAGAAGTTAAAACAGTTCACTAGAAAATACTGAGAATCCTTGGCCTATTCTTATCCTTGCCTTTTTTCTTTCTTTTCTGAGACAGGGTTTCACTGGGTAGCCCAGGCTAGCCTCAAAACTCATGGTGACCTGCCTCTGCCTCCTAAGTGCTAGAATTACAGGGATGTACCACAGCTAGCCTAAGTAAGGTTCATTAAACACCTCTTCATCATTGAATTTTTTTATTTTTTTGGTACTAGGAATTGAACTCGGGGCCTTGTGCTTGCCAGGCAGGCACTGTGCTGCTGAGCTACAATCCTAGGTATCACTGACTTTAGAGCACCTATGTATTGTCTGTGTGTCAAACCGTCTTTGTTTTTGGTGGTGCTGGGGATTGAATTGTGGTCCTTGAGCATAGAAGACAAGAGCTCGGTCACTGGCCACATCCTCAGCCCACACTGCCAATTTTCTTCATCTCTTCCTTTTGGTCTTTAAGTCTGGGACCCCAGGGCACAGAGAGTTAGAAATAAATGAGAAGCACAGAATCCCTTTCCTTATTGGCAGTCAGCATTCCAAAGTGATTCCATACAAAACAGTATAACAGGATCATCTCTCAGGTTAGAATGCCTAAATTCAAATTCTTCTTTTTTTTTTTTTTTTGGCGGAGCCAGGGATTGAACTCAGATCCTTGCATTTGCCAATCCAGCACTTATCCTACTGAGCCATCTCCCTGGCCCCTAAATTCAAATTCTTGTTCAGTCACTTACTGGCTACTTGACCTTAGGAAAGTTACTGAATTTTTTTCTTTTTTTTAAAAATGTATTTGGTACAGGGTCCCACTGCGCAGCTCAGATTGTAGTGATTCTCATGTTTTTAGCCTCTCCAGCACTGAGATTAGCGGCATGCTCCACTGTGCTGAGAGTATGTGGCCAGCTCTGGGCTAGTACAGCATGTGGTGCTAGGGATTGAATCCCAGTCCCTGCGCTTGCGTAAGCATGTACTTAGTCCACTGTGCACTGGCCCCTGAATCTATTTATTCTTTTTTTTTTTTTTTTAATGTTTTTATTATAGGGTCTACAGGGTGTCACTACACATATCAGACTCAATAGTGATCCTCCTGTTTTCAGCCTCCCAAATGCTGGGATTACAGGTGTGCACCACAGGTCCAGTCTCAATTGCCATCTCAGCCCATCCCAGAGGTGAGGCCGGCACAGCACTCCAGAGGATCAAACCCCTGCCCCTGCATCTGCCTAAGCAGGCTTTTTAATCCGCTCAGCTATCTGGCCGGCCATCTTTCTTTTGGAGACAGGGTTTTGCTATGTAGTTCAGGCTGGCCTCAAACTCACAGCAAATCCTCCTGCCTCAGCCCCTCCAGTGCTGGTTTATTTTGACACAGGGCCTTGCCATTTTAGTTCAGGTTGGCCTTGAACTCAGTATGTAGCACATGATGGGCTTAAACTCACTGCACTCCTCCCATAACAAAAGCTGGGATGACAGGTATGTACAGTGCACTACCCCTGGCTAAATCTCTGGGGCTGGGGAGATAGCTCAGTAGAATAAGCACTTGCCTGGCAAGCGCAAGGGCCTGAGTTCAATTCCTGGTTCTGAAAAAAAAAAAAAAAAAAAAACTAAATTTCTGGCTCCGTCTCCTCTATAAATAGAAAATTTTTTAGTAAATGGAGATCACAGTACTTTACTCATGGGATTATTACCAACATTAAGTGAGGTAAGGAACATAAAGGTACTCAGTACTTGGCACAGAATAACCAGTCAATAGCTATTAATATTGTATACACCTCTCAAAAATTCAACAAAGTCCTTTGTGTGGTTTCAAAGGAAAAGAGCTTGATGGAGAGGATAACAAAGATTAAGTAATCAGTATATAGCTAGCAACTGACTCAACTACCCTCCACAAAAAATAGGGTCCTTTGCAAATGAAAAATGGGTACACGGCAAAAAACAAACAAAATACCCACGAACGTTCTACACTCCATTCACAAACTGTGGCAATCTTCACCTTTTCTTCTGGGTAAATGATCTCAACTCTTATCTGTTTTGAAAAGGTGGAGCTTAACACCAAGGTAAGGGTTGAGATAGAAAATCACAATACAAAGGAGTGAAAAAATATCAAACCTGTCTGCTGCCATTTCTAAATTTTGCATTCTACGAATACAAAACTGAGAACTGAATTTCAGTGATAGTTTACCATCACAGTACTGTAAGTAACATATAACCCCAGACGACCTCTAAGGTAGCATCAAAGTAACATTTATCTGTTTGGGGGCAAACATATGTTTGAGGTAAATATAACCAGAATATTTGTTTTGGGGCAAATACATGTTCCATCAATAATCCCATCTCATGTTACAATGTTTTGAAGTGACCAGACTGAGAAAGATATAGGATAATTTGTTTTATTTTTTGAGATAACAGCCTCCTTGTGTAGTTCTGGCTGGCCTTGAATTCACTAGGCTGACCTCAAAATCAGTGATCCCACTGCTTTAGCCTCCCAAGTGCTGGGAGCACCATAGCTGTTTGTTAGTTCAAAAGACCCCATGCCAGGGATATAGCTCCACCTGCCTGGCAAGTGCAAGGTCCTGAGTTTGAGTCTCCATACCAAATAAATAAATAACAACTCCACACTCATTTTTTAAAAAATGAGTATTTTTGTTAACAATAAATAGGTTGTTCAACTCATCTTTCCATTTCTTAACAGAAAATCTAAATTAAGATTATCCTAAGAGGAGAAAACTGAAAAGACTTGCCAAGGAGGTTCATAACTCATACATATATGACACTAGCCTAGATCTTAGCTGGTCAGGAGGAAGCATATTTCACTTGGGAGCATTGAGTAGGCACTAGGCCTCTTGGTGCTGCTACAGATACACAGACAACGGTAACCTCAGATTAAGTGCATATATTTCCTTAACATTCCCCCAACAATTACAATAACACTGGCAGGGCAGCCACATTTCAGATATCCTTGACGAGATGACCAAATGGAGGATATTCCCAGCAGATCTGTTTTCCACATCCTAAGTCTCCCAGCCATGGCCCCAGTTTACTGAGCAAAGAGACCCATAAGTAGCAGGCAGACAATGTTTAAGCCCAAGGAAAATGAAGTTTGCATTCACTTTCAAGGAAGGGATTGTTTCCATTGGCATATCTCTGGTTTATTTTCAGGGAATAAGAAAATCTTGGGCCGGGGAGATTAAGTGCTTGCCTGGCAAGCACAAGGGCCTCAGTTCAATCCCCGGTTCCACCAAAAAAAAAAAAAAAAGAAAGAAAGAAAAGAAAATCTCAAAAACCCTTCTTCCACAAAATACTTTGAAAATTAGAAGGCTGATTAATTTCAGTAGATAGTCTTCTGGACATTAGATCTCTTGGACCCAACTAGGTACCAATGTACTCAAAGCTGGCAAAGAGGCATTTTTCTAGCATCACGGCACTTAGTTCACCACCTTCATCCTCCACTGGGGAAGAGGACAGTAAAAGCATTTTGGAAAAATGCCCAAGAAAGGAAAAAACTGACGGTTTCCTGAGGGTGTCTCCATCCCTTCCAGCCAGTATGTGGGGACTTCCTACTGAAGGCCACCATGGGAGTATGGCCAAAACCAGTTTTCCCAACACTGCAGGAAATGTTTCAAGCCTCAGAGCCACTTGTAGGATTACCGGACTGATCGTGGGCACCGCTGCCAAGTGATGACCCCGCAGTGCCAACACCCCTCAGTTCTTTGTCCCCACGTAGCGGAGACCTGCCCAGCCCTGCCCTTGTTCCTGGCCCCGGCGCCAGCCCCACCCTGGGGCCGGAGCAGTTCCCCTTCCCCTGGGCTGTCCTCCCAAGGCACACCCAGCGGCCACGGTCAGCAGCTCCTCCTCCCCCACACGCCCGTGGTTGGTGGGAACTGAGCCTGGGCTCCAGCCCTCTACCCAAATCGTGGGGGCCACCTCGCAAGAAGCGGCCGGCTAGGCTTGGGGTTCCGCGGCCCGCAACCCCGTCCGGGGCCTCCCATCCCGTGGGTCCCTCACCGGGCGGAGGCTGAGCGGGCGACGCTGGCACGGGCGGGCGCGGGCCGCTGCTGTTGATGATGTAGTGAGAGACGCGAGAGTTCTCGGAGACGCTCAGCACATAGTCCCCGGGGCTGGTGCTCGAGTCCCGCACCAAGAACACCCCGTGCCGCTGGCCCTGCAGCAGCGCCACCGCCTCCTGCCGGCTCAACCGGCCCCAGTACCAGCTACTCCGTTCCTCCGAGTCGAAGTTGCCCGCCATGGTCGCCTTCGCGACTACACGCTGGGCCGCCGCCGCGGCGCGCGCCCCTCCAGCCCCGGCGCCCGCCGCCCAGCGGACCGGCT
>NW_004524648.1:1954293-1957284 GCF_000260255.1 Octodon degus | reverse complement strand
CGCCCGAAATGGCGGCGGCGGCGGCGGGCCTTCCCCACCGGAAGTGACGCACTCCCTGCCCGAGGGAGGCTGCCGGGAATGGGACCGCTGTTCGCCATAGGGAGAAGGGCAGAGGCTTAGCCGCGCACTGCGCATGCGGCCTCGTGGGCGTCGCCGTCTGGCCCAAAGCAGGACTGCAGAGGAAGAGGAGGCGGAGTCTAGCGCTGAGGAGGCGGAGCCTCAGCCCGCCGTCGTCAGAGGTTTGAGTTTGCAGGGGTGGTGGCTGGTGTCCTTTGCAATAGGTTTCAAGTTCCTGGAAGGCCTGGAATTTACAGGTTGAGGCTCCCACTCAAGAACTGAAGTAGAAAAAAAAAAAAAAAGAACTGAAGTAAAGGGGTCGGGGAGATGGCTCAGTGGAATAAGCACTTCCTTGGCAAGTGCAAGGATCTGAGTTCAATCCCCGGTTCTGAAAAAAAAAAAAGAATTAAAGTAGAAACACTTCTTGTACAGCAATTAACCACTAAGAAGAATATATGCAGTGTATTATTTGTTGAAACTGTACTTCCGATTTGATTTGAAACATTCTCATTGCTGTTTATCAATAAAACTTTGAAAAGAAAAAAAAAAAGTAGAAACACTGGGAGGATGTACAAAGGAATCGCAAGTTTGACCTGAGGCTGAGCTATTTATTTATTTTGTTGTTGTTGTTGTTTTTTGGAGACTATGTAGTTCAAGCTGGTTTTGAACTCACTACTTACTCTAGGTTGGCCTGAAAGCCGCAATCATCCAGCCTCAGCCTCCGGAATGCTGGGCTTACAGGCGTGTGTCACTTGGCCGGACTAATGGGCAATATAAAAAAGAACTGAGAAGGGCTGGAGAGATGGCGCAGTAGAATAAGCGTTTGCCTGGCAAGGGCAAGGGCCTGAGTTTAGTCCCCAGTTCCGCCAAAAAATAAATAAATAAAAATAAACAATTGGGGGGTCCTGCCCCTTAGCTCAGCTCTTCAAGAGCCAGCTTAAACAATCAGTTAGCTCAGGTTGCTGTGGTTCGATTCCCAGAACTCAAACCAGCCAAACCTGCCCTGAAAGCATTCTGAGCGAACCAAAAAATAAATAAATAAATAAAAATTAAAATTAAAAATAAACAAAAAAGAACTGAGTGTATATTTCAATGTTTTTTTAAAATATTTTTTAAACATTTATTTATGTGTGTGTGTGTGTTTGTGTGTGGCCAGCTCAGCCCACCAGGGGGCGGGGCTGGCTGGCATGTGGTGCTGGGGGATTGAACCGCGGTCCCCCAAGCTTGTTCTAAGTAGGTGCTTTAGACCACTGAGCCATCTCACCAGCACCACAGCTTAAATTTTAAAGAGGGCTAGGGCTATAGCTCAGAGAGGAAGCCCTGGATTCAGTCCTCAATACCGCAAAATAAATGCCATCCATGTGGTGCACACCTGTAATCATAGCACTCAGGAAGTTTGAGGCAGGAGGCAGAGAGAGAGAGAGAGAGAGAGAGAGAGAGAGAGAGAGAGAGAGAGAGAAAAGAATTGGGGTAGGAAACACTTGGTCTCAGGGCCTGAGTTCCAAACAAGGCTCTGATAAATCGGTCTTTCTTTACTGGTTCCTCTAGCTTTACCCCAGATTGGCTGACGTTTGTTTTCATTGATTCTTTCAGCAAGTAATCACTGATACTGCGTTTGCTTAGCAGGTACAAAGGGTGATCAATGCTGGGCCCTGCAGCCGCTGAGGTCAGTGGAGGAACCAGGAAACAGTTAATGAGGAAGGAATGACAAATGCTATGATGAGGTCAATGAAGGCTTCCCAAAAGAAGTGGCTCAGGTTGAACGTCAGAGGGCAGCTAGGGAAGGGAATTCAAGGCAAAGAGAATGAAGTGTGCCAGCCAGGGGTGAGAATGGAATTTTCATCCTATAATCCCAGCATTCTGGGAGGCTGAGGAAGGATTATCACAAATTGAAGCCCAGGGTGGGCAATTTTATGGACCAGGACTCTCCTCATTTCCCAGACAAAGAAAACGAAGCTTAAAGGATTTAAGTACCTTGTCTAGAGAGGCATGGCTGCTGAGTGAGGAAGCAGAATTCAAATCCTGGAAAAGCTCCGGTCACTCTGCCCTCTACTTGGATTTATGAGACAGGAATTGGGAGGGAACAGAGGAGTGGCAGAAATCTATATTTTAAAAACAGTGAGCCCTGGATTCTGGTTTAATGAATATGTCAGCTCTTCCCTACCCACCTCACACATTCCTGGGCCCTCCCTGGGAAGGGGAGCAGGAAAGAAGGAACTTTTCCTGATGTGGCTGATTCATCCTGACCCTGACATAGCCCAGTGTGTCCCAAAAGCTGGTGGAAGAAGCTGTCCCTGTGTGGATTCTGGTCCTTTAAGAAAGAGAAGTGGGTGCTCTTTTTTCTTTTTTTCTTTTTTTTTTTTTTTCCTAATTTATGTATTTGGCATAGGGTTTTGCTATGCATTTTGGACTCCTAGAGATCCTCCTGCTGTAGCCTCCCCAGTGCTTGGATTACAGGCAAACACCACCTCTCCATTTCAGTGGCATTGCATGGCACTTAGATGCTTAGACTGCTGAGCTATCTCACCCGCCCCAGTGACTGCTCTTCATTTCCCAAGAGAGCTGGGTTTCAGGGCCAGACCTCATCCAGCCTGGAAAAAAATTGTAAAGAAAAATAAAAAGAAGGGGCTAGTGAGATGGCTCAGTGGTCTAAAGCACCTACTTAGAACAAGTTAAGCTAAACAAAGCACAGGGACCTCGGTTCAATCCCCCAGCACCACATGTCAGCCAGCCCCGCCCCTTGGTGGGCTGAGCTGCCCCCCCACAAATAAATAAATAAATAAATGTAAAAAAGAAAACGAAGGCCAGCCAAATAGCTCAGTGGATTAAAAGTGCCTGTTTAGGCAGACGCAGGGGCTAGTAGTTCTATCCCCAGGCCTGCTGTGCTGGCCCTCATTGATACTAGGTATGGGCATTGCCTGTAATCCCAGCACT
>NW_004524648.1:1950730-1952573 GCF_000260255.1 Octodon degus | reverse complement strand
CTCCCCTCCCCTCCCCTCCCCTTTCCTCTCCTCTCCTCTCTCTCTCTCTGAGACAGAGTCTTGCTATGCAGTGTACACTGGCATTGAATTCACTTACATAAGCCTAGAATGACTTCAAACTTAAGACAATCCTCCTGCTTCAACTTTCTGAGTGCTAGCTAGAGTTACAAATGTGGCCCACCAGGTCCAGCTCCACTTCCCTTCTTGCCTAAGTTTTTTGTTTGTTTGTTTGTTGGCAGAACTTAAATTTAGTTTAGTTTAGTTTTTTTGTTGTTGTTGTTGTTTTTTCCTTCTTGCCTAAGGATTTGCCTTTTTTTTTTTTGGTACTTGGGGGAGCCTGCCCATTAGCTCAGTCATTTAAGTGAGTGCTTCAACAAAGCAGTCAGGCTCAGGATGCTGTAGTTTGAGACCCATATCCTCAAGCCTTACCAGACCTGCCCTGAAGGCATCCTGAGCCAGTCAAAAAAAAAAAAAAAAAAAATTCCTCCTTTTGGTACTAGGGGTTGAACTGAGGACCTTGTGCAGGCACTTATGCTTCTGTACTATCTCCCTGACCCTGCCTAAGGATTTGTAGTTAGACTGGTGGCTTTTGCTTCCTGATCAGCCCAAGATCTACCCCACTAAGAGAGTGACCTCCTTGCTTACAGAAGGCTCCTGGGGTGTGTGTGTGTGTGTGTGCGTGCGCGTGTGTGTTTTGTGGAACCCGGGGATTGAACTCAGGCCCTAGTGCTTACCAGGAAAGCACTTATTCTACTGAGCCATCTCCCCAGCCTCCCTGGTGTGTGTTGACAGTTATGGGACCTGGGGAGGAGACACAGATGTGAACAGGGGGAAAATATGGCAAATACAAGGTAGCTTTGTCCAAGAAAAAAGCATGATTCTGACTGAAGAGGTGGGTAGGAGCAACAGGAGGCCTTGCTTCAATGCCCTGCCCCCATTATGTGACATTTAGCTGTTCGGTTTGGTTTTTTTTGGCGGTACCAGGGATTGAACTCAGACCTTGTGCTTGCCAGGTAAGTGTTTATTCTACTGAGCTATCACCCCAGCCCTGTGACTCTTAGTTTTGCAGGGATAAAGATCTCCCTCTTGCCAAAATCAAGTTCGTCAAATCATAGGCAGCATAAACACAAAGAAGTCTAATTCTAGATATATCACACCCAAACTGTTGAAACCAGAGAAAGAGAAAATCTTTTTCCCACATGTCCACTTTTTTTTTTTTAAGGTACTGGGAATTGAATTCACAACCTCATGCTTGGCAGGCACTTTGGCTCTGAGTTATACCTCAGCCTACTCATCCATTTTTTGAAATAAAGTTTAATTAATATGAGTAGATATTAATAAAGACAATGTAAAAAAAACACTCTTCTTCTGTGACAAAATAAAAATCTCACAAGGAAATAATTAGAAGACAATGAAATCTCTTTTCTTTTTTTTTTTTGCAGAAGTGGGGATTAAATTCATGCCCTTGCACTTGCCAGGCAAGTGCTTATTCAACTGAGCTATCTCCCGGCCCCATGAAATCTTATCTATAGGCAGAAATCACTGAAGGACGTTTTGATCAGAAACTCTGCAGCCACATCACAGTGGGACATCCTTACAGTCCCCCAGGGACTTGGGGGCTGCTGCTTCCTGTGACTATTTCTTTTTTTTTTTCTTTTTTTTTTCCCCATAATTTTATTGAGAGACAAATAGCAATGAGACAGTTTCAAACCAAATTGGTAGGACAGTTTCAATAATGGACACATTGCGTAGTGGACACATTCTTCCTAGTGGTTAATTGCTGTACAAGATGCGGACATGATATCCTATTTACAAACACTATTAGAACAAATCCTTCTATTCA
>NW_004524648.1:1947365-1949154 GCF_000260255.1 Octodon degus | reverse complement strand
TTGAACCGTGGTCCCTGTGGTTTACTAAGCTTGTTCCAAGTAGGTGCTTTAGACCACTGAGCCATCTCACCAGCCCCAAGGACCAGGTTTTTATAGTTCTCTAATATCACATTCTTATGCAGAATGAATACTGCAGAGCAGATTCTAGGCAACCTCATTCTTCTAAAGAGAAATCAGTGACTACACCCTTGTTAACACTTTCCTGGTGCCTGGGAGATCTGATGTCCTTCTTCAACGCTATGGTTGACAAGAGGGCAGGTGCAGGACATGAATGAGAGCACTTTGATTTTCCTCCATATGCTATAGCAGCAAACATGCATTCCTCCTCTTGGACACAGCAAGGATGTCTTAGGATCCCCAGTTTCCAGCAGTCGCCCTGTGTGTCTCCCACCCTATTCACAGCAGAACAGGGATTGTGGCAGAGCCCTGTGGCCCTCCAGAGTGGAAGGGACAGAGCCTATGGCTCTCTTTTTGAGACTCTGTCTTACTGGTTTTTTTTTTTGTTGTTGTTGTTTTGTTTTTGTTTTTTCTCAGAAACTGGGGATTGAACTCAGGCCCTTGCGCTTGCCAAGGAAGCGCTTATTTCACTGAGTCATCTCCCCGGCCCCTATCTTACTGTTTTTTGCAGGCTGACCCTGAACTGCTGGTTCAAGAGACCATCCTGCCAAGGCCTCCTCAGTAGCTGGGACTATGGGTATGCACCACTGTGTCCAGCTAAGGACTGCTCTTAAAATGTGCAAAAATAGTTTCTAGAGGTGAATATTAGGCATGTGAAAGGACTCCAAAGAGGTCTTGGGGTGCAGAGGGGTCTGGGGAGACAGGAAGCCAAGCCTTCCTGGAAAGGTCAGTGACACATTCCTATGGGGACATGGCTGAAGGCTGTTGTGGGACAAAATACCCAACACCCAAAATTAAGGAAGGAAAAGTTTATCTAGCTCACAGTTAGTGGAGATTTCAGCCCAAACTCGCAGAGTGGCACATGGCAGAGCGCAACAGTTCAAGACTGTAACAAAGAGCAAAGAGCAAAGAGCAAAGGGAGGGGCAGCAGCTGTGGCTGCAAGCTAGCCTCTTTCCCTTCCTTAAATTGTAATGCAGATTACCCACCCAAGGGCCAGGGTGTAGCCTTCACACATGCAATCCCAGTATTGGATCAGAACCAATCACAGGGGCCGGGGAGATAGCTCAGTTGAATAAGCACTTGCCTGGCAAGTGCAAGGGCCTGAGTTCAATCCCCAGCTCCTCAAAAATAAAATAATAATAATAATAACAACAACAACAATAAATAAAGTAAAATTACCAAGAACCAATCACAGGGGCCGGGGAGATGGCTCAGTAGGATAAGCACTTGACTGGCAAACGCAAGGATCTGAGTTCAACCCCGGTTCCACCAAAAAAAAAAAAAAAAAAAAAAAACCAAAAACCACCAATCCCAAACTCTAGAAGCCACCTCATGAGTATATGAGGCTCTGGGGGTACAACTAGAAACAAACCGGGTTGGGGAGATGCCTCAGTAGAATAAGTGCTTCCCTGGCAAGCACAAGGGCTTGAGTTCAATCCCTGGTTCCGCCCCCCCCCAAAAAAAATTAAGTTATCTCAGCTGATTTCTAGGTTGTCTGTGATATCAATTATGGTTCAATTTGCTAGATGAAAAAGTGTGATGTTATAAACCTATAATTGTCCCCCCAGTACCAGAGATTGAACACACGTAATTGTTTCTAATTAAGTGCTTATCTATCAGTTTTTGAACATTTATTTAGAGTGTGTGTGTGTGTGTGTGTGTGTGTGTGTG
>NW_004524648.1:1928185-1947260 GCF_000260255.1 Octodon degus | reverse complement strand
GGTCCCTGTGCTTTGCTAAGCTTGTTCCAAGTAGGTGCTTTAGACCACTGAGCCATCTCACCAGCCCCTATCAGTTTTTGTTTTGTTTTGTTTTTGTGGCTGGCTCAGCCCACCCTGGGGGCGGGGCTGGCACTTCAAGTTATGCTGAGGATGGAACCACAGTCCCTGCACACTCGCCTAAGCAGGAGCTTTAGACCAGTGGGGGTTATATCAAATGTTGGTATATTTTTATTACTACTGTTTTTGGTGCTGGGTACTAAACCCAAAGCTTTTCATTGAGCAACAGCCCTCCATCAATGTTTTATTCTGAGACAGAATTTCTCTAGGTCACTATATTGTTCAGGCTGCACCCCAACTTGGGGACCTCCTGCCTTAGGCTTCCAGAGTGCTGGGATCACAGGAACCTGTCACACGCTGGCTCACTCATTTTCTTGTGGAGCAACAGTTTTGTTTTCTGTTTGCAGTGCTGCTGGGGATCAGACCCACAGCCTTGAGTATTCTATCAGAGGTACATTCTCAATCCCCACTCTTGGCCTTTGCGGTGGGGTGTGGTTTCTGGGACGGGCACATGATCGAGATCTGGCTGATCAGAATATTCTCTAGCTACAGTGACCTGTGTCAGGGCAAAGCCCTTCATTCCAGTTGGTTCGCTGAGACTTTCAAACTATAGGGAAGCAAGCATGTTCTCCTTTTGCCTCTCACACCAAAGTGGCAGAATAAAAACTTGGAGCTGTTGGTGGCTGTTGCCACTTCACCAGAGAAGGTACTGGTGATAGAAGCCATCACGGAGGAAGTCCAAGTTGCCAGCCTCTTCCAGCTGGCTCCTACAGTACCCTCTGAACACCAAGAAGAAGCCTCCCCAAATGTTAAATTTCTGCTGACAAATGTTCTTTTCTGCCCAAGTCATTTTGGTTTGGGTTTGTCACTTCCACCAGAATTAAGATGCTCCTCTGAGACCCACTCCCACAACAGCCCTTCCTGCACACTGACCCCTCAGTGTCCTTGGTAGCTGGGTGACACCATCTGCCTTACTGACCTACACAACAGGACCAGGGGTGTCTGTGCTGTTTCTTTGCTTCCAGCCCACAGCACTGGACAAGATTGAGCAGTTCTTCAGTTGGTAGGCAAAGAAAGAGCAAGCAGAGCCACTGAGCACTGGCTTTGTGAAGTCATCTTTAAAAACAAAACAAAACACAGGGTCTATGTATTTCAGGCTGACCTGGATGGAACTCATTATGTAGCCCAGGCTGGCCTCAAACTCAAAGCAACCCTCCTGCCTCTGCCTCCCAAGTGCTGAGATTACAGTCTGTCCAACCATGCCCGTCCCCTTGAGACCATGACAAAAACTGCAACACAAGGTCTCTGGTTGCCTTCTAGGGCCCTCTTTCTTTCCTAATAATCACAGGGAGACCATAATGTTGGCAAACACATATTGCTTTATTTAGTGTTTTTCTGGACTGCAGAAGTGCCAGCAGTGGGCTGAGACCTCCAGAAGGCACAGAGGCAGCTGGGCAACCCCTGGGCCCTTTGGGATGGAGAGAAAGTGGCAGAAAAAGGTGATACTCCTGCAGTGCCTCCCAAAGCGGGCCCTTTCCCCACAATCCCAGGTCAAAAGGGGCCAGCAAAGGCCTATACCCTTGAATTGGGTCTTAAGTATGTGGATGGGGTTTGTCATCCTAAGGCAAGGACTGAGAGTAAGTGTTCTTCCACCTGCTGGCCTCCAAGGGTGATTGCTGGTCAGGGAGCCAGTGGTACACTTAAGATGTGATCCATGTCTCTGGGGGCTCCCTTTCCCTGGGAGTGGCAGTGAAGTGTGCTCGAAGAGGTTATAGTCTCAGGTTGCCCTAACCCTGCTGTATGAGCTTGGACGAGTCTCTTTACTCCATTGTACCCCCCCCCTTTTTTCCTGGCTTTGTAACTACAAAGAATACTAGATGATCTGTCTTCCCAATTCTATGATGTAAGTCTTTTCTTCCCACTGCAGAATTCCCCAAGACTGGGATGAAAATAATCAATGGGCATTTTCCTCTTGTTATTTTGGTGCTGGGGATTAAATCCAACACCTCACACATGCTAAGCACGTGCTCTACCATTGAGCTACACTCCCAGGCCCTGAAAGGGCATTTTAAGGCAGGAAGAAAGGGGCAGTCAAGGTTGGTCTCAGCCCCCAGATGGAGGTCAGAGTGGGCTGCAAAAGATACAAGTGGGGAGACACACAGGCAGGCAGGCAGACAGAGGTGCCAAGGGAGCAAGGAGGATGGCCTGACCAGGGAAGAAGGCTCCACAGCCCAGCCCACACAACCTCTCAGCTACATTCCTTGCCCTGTTTGAGTCAGTGAAAACACATCCAATGTGTTTTGGGGGTAAGAAAATGGCTTTTTAAAAAAAGTCTCCTATAAAGCATTAAAAAAAAAAAATTGTCAAGAGAAAATTCTCTTTTTTTTTTTTTGGCGGAACCGGGGATTGAACTCAGACCCTTGCGCTTGCTAGGGAAGCGCTTATTCCACTGAGCCATCTCCCTGGCCCCTTGTCAGAGAAAATTCTCAGCAAAAATTCCCTTCTCGAATATTTGGCATCAGCGATGAGGCTGGCATGGCATGCTCTGGCCTCACCTTTCCTATTGCTGTGGCCCGGCCTGGCCCATTCCTGGGGTACCTCCCTGGCCCCTGCTCCTCCCCCAAGAGAGGGGTGAACAGGAAACAGGAGTTCACAGGTGGGCTTTGAGGTGTCCTTGGGTCCCTGTCTGGAAGCTCGAGTCTTTGGTAATTGGGAGGGGAGGAAAGGGACAAGCAAAGCATTAGGAGTTGGGAGGGGTCCAGCGGGCACCTTCATCACCGAGAGTTCAGCCGAGGGGCCACCTGCAGGGGCAGAGGAGAGGTCCAAGTGGTGAGTGGGAAGCAGGCATCAGGTGCTCTGGGTCTTTCATGGACTCGGGTTAGACAGCCAGTAGCAGACTAGTGGCCTGGTCCAGGAGACTGATCTGACTCCCGTAAGAATATCTGCTGCCTGGCCAGAGTAGGCCTCTCCTCCTGCCTTGTGTACCCCTAATCACCTGGATCTCCCCCACATCCCTGTGCTGTCATCTTTATGACCCTCTGAAGCATGGGGCTTGAATGACCCTCTCTCAGCCCTGTGGAAGGTCAATGGGATGAAAGTGGTAGTAAGGTAGCCTTTGTTTTTTTGGGAATTGAACTCAGGACCTTGTGCTTGCCGGGCAAGCACTTGTGCCACTTAGCTGTATTTCCAGTCCCATAAGGGAGCCTTTGGATTGAGGCCATGGGCAAAGTGTCCAGGCTTTGCCAAACATTGCCAAAGACAGCCTGGCCATCAGACTCTACCCTGGCCCTCAGACTAGCAGCAGGGAAATAGGGTGCTACCTGCCAGCCTTACCACAGCTAGGTGCCCATTCTTGGCCTTGGTGATGAGTAGCTCCGAGCCAGGTGTAAAGTCAATGACACCGTCCCTGCCAGGGCCCCCTGCAAATGTGATGCTGGAGGGAAGCACAGAGGATTTTTTTTTTTTTTTCATAGAGGCAGTGTCCAAGGTGGGTCCCTGCCCTGTCCCTAGGTACACATATGACCTACTCACTGCCCTAACCCACCTTACCTTCCCTGGTTGATATTGATGTTGTTTACACGATCGGCACTGAGAGCAGTCTTGGTCAGTGTCTCAATCACATGGTCACTCTGCAGCACTACATCCCCCTGGGGGCCAGAGGAAGGGAAGGGTCAAATCCTGTCCACAACTACAGATCCCCTCCACCTCCCGAGTCCTCAAGAAGTACCTTCTGCTTATTGTCCTCACGTTGCACATGAAGCACAAACAGGCTGTCACTCAAACTGCTGACAGAGATACCTGAGGGGGAAAGGCAGAGGTCAGGAATCAATGGTCCGCACAAAGGCCCTCCTTAAGCAACCCTGGGCTCTGTCTGACCGGTCAGGTTGGCGTAATCAATCCTCTGTTTGACTTTGGCATCCTCCACGATGACTACAGCGCTGGGTGTGAGGAGAAGTTGCCGGGAGCGAGGCTTGTAGCCCTTGCGGTCGTATTTTACCACTGGCACAGCATACTGGAGACAGAGGCATTGTGATGGGCAGAGAGGGGCTGAGGGGTCCCCTCCTCAGCCTCTGCCTGTGTCCTGATCTTATACCCTTGTAGGCTGGGGACAGCAGACCTGTGCCCGACGAGGGGCTATAGGTGGGCTCTCACCTGGATGGGCTCAGAGCCTAGAGCCTGCAGCACCTTGGGACTGATCTCATCTGTGCCTGCAACCCAGATTAGGGAGATTCAGAAAAGGGGAAATAGTGATGGTGATGGAAGCATTGCGGACTGGACAGTCAGGGGCTCACCAAGCCGTGTGCTGATAAAGAGCCTGGGGACACTTTGAGGATAATTATCCTTCTTGCCCTTGAAGATCTCACTGGCCACAGCTTTTTGTTGCAGCTGAAGAGACAAAGGGGAGTGAGGAGGTGTCACAGAGTACTGATCATGAAGATGGCAGCCCCAGTCCTAGGAACCCAGCCTCTCTTACCTGTTCCATGATCTCAGTACCAGGAGGGCAAGCCCTGCTGCCAACACTTCCACCAGCCCCTTCCCTTCCTCACTCCTTTCTCCAGCAACAAAGGCAGAAAGCTTTCCAGAGGGGTCATGAGAGCAACAGGTTCCAGGCCAAACTTTGGGAATGACTCTCCAACATGATTCCCTATCACACCTTGAAGCCTCTGAGACTTAGCCCCACTTTGAATTTTATAGGTGACTGACTGCAAGTACTCTAAGCTACTACATGTCATCTGAGTCTGGTGGGTCCTTTCTCACCATCCAACACTGTGCTGGCAAATACAGAGCACATTACCAATCAATCTGCGTCTATTATAATGGCAGATATTATCCATATTTGAGAATGAAGCTAAAACCCTTACAACATGGGGCTCTGGGCAACCTCTACCAATCAAGGTGCCTCACAAAATAAGCCCTATTCACCACCCATAATCTATTCCAGCCTCACTGCCTACATGAGGCCCAGGGGGGACTGGGCAAATCAGGGATCAAATGCTTTCAGAGCCCAGCACCATCGCAGGCTGGCTACTCCTCCACACCCCACTTCCTGGTCTTCGCTTCCGTCCGTTCCCCACACCTGCTGCTTCCATTCTGGGCTGATGCTCCGGCAGTATTTCCACACCATGTTCTTCATGCACAGCTCTCGAAGAAGCTCTGAGGCCTGGGAAGGGAAAGCAAGGTCAGAGGACCTACCCAGCCTAGTGTCCCTCACACCCAACATCACCACCAGGCCTCTGTATCAGCAACTTCTCAACCCGGACAGCCCTTCTAGGTTCTCTCCAAAGAACTCATTCCTCATGGCCCAGCTCTACTTCCCCTCTGCCATGAGCCCTTCAATGGCTGACCCAGCAAGGAGGGCACACAGACCTCACGCAGGGCAGGTGGGGGTGTAGGCCAGGAGGTGTCCAGGACATTTCGGGGCAGCTGCCGCCGAAGATTAAGCAGAAAAGTGGTGCGCACATGGTCTAGGAAGAAGGCATTCTCAGGGCAACGGGGTGTGTGTCGCAGGATGAAGCCATGGATAAACCTGGAATTGGGGGCCAGACAAGGTCGGAGTGAGGATCTGGTAATGGACCCTCTACACACTTTGCTCTGTGGCCGCCCTGGCATCCCACTCTCACCGATGGATGGTGTGTGCTGCCCACTTCCTCTTGGCTGCCTTCCTCCTGCCCAGTGTTCCACGCCACCAAGACTGGATACAGATGGCTGTGGAGACCACAGATGGCTGACTTGCACCTCCTCACCATGGAGGCTTCCTTCTAGTCCCAGGCCCTGCCCCTCCAGACACCCTGGAGCCCAGAGCCCCAAACCTGATTGCTTCACCCTGAGGAACTTCTGCCGCCAGTGAAAGCCCCTCCAGGCAGCCTGGATCTTCGTGGCTGTGGAGAAAGTCAATTAGCTGCTCAGGGCCACCAGCTGGGAGCTCAGCACTGTCACAGCCCAGTGAATACAGTGAATGACAAAGTGGCTGAACTAGCTACTACATGAGAAGACAAATGAGTCGGGGAGAGAACACGAGGGTGAGCAAATGCATGGGGAATATGCGTGGTGTTTTGAGTCAAGGTCTCACTGTGTAGTTCAGGCTGGCCTCCGCCTCACAGTGACCCTCCTGCTTTAGCCTCCCAAGCCCTGAGAATAAAGGCATGCACCACCATGCCCAGCCTTATGCACAGGGTTTGTGTCCAGGCTGGATGGCAGGCTCCAAAGAGCCACGAGGGTGGCAGGGGTGGGCAGAATTCCTGGGGAAGGAAGCCAGACTGATGACTTTTTCCCTGTTCTCCAGAATGGAGCCCAATGGGACTGAAGGGTGGGCCTCGTCCTCACCCAGGCTCTGCCGCCGGACCTCCAGGGCATCCTCTGTGGCAAACAGCGTTTTGGGGAAGCGGATGAAGATCTTGGTCCTGAGAAGGGAGCAGCGATCAGACCCCTGCTGTCACTAGCTGGGTCCCACAGACACCAGGCAAGGGCACCCTTACCTGCCCATCTTGTACTCTTCGGGCTTGTAGCCAAGGTGCCTGACGAGCACAGCCACCCCATCTTGGGGCCGTCCTGCCCATGTGGGCCAAGTCTCTGGGCAAAGTGACTTGTATCTGGGACAGAGAAGAATGGAAGCATCTAGCCATCCCCCAGCCCACGTCCTTCTTGAGAGGCCCCATCAATATTCCCTAGGAACCTTCTGGGTGCTCTCACTGCCTTGTTCACAACTCAGAGACGACCTGCAGGGTCTTACTTTACTTTATTTTGAGACAAGGGGACAAGGTCTTACTGTGCAGGTTAGGCTAGTCTTGAACTCACTATGTAGCCAACAGTTACCTGGAACTCAGGGATCCCCCTGCCTCAGCCTCCAAAGTGCTGGGAATACAGATGTGTGCTACCATGTCTAGCAGAGTCCCATTTTAAAGATGAGGATCTCTAAGTATTACCATCTGCCTAAGGCCAAGGGACACAAAGTGACAGAGATGGAATTCACAACCTAAGTGACTCCCCAGCCCTGCAACTCATAATCATCACTGAACTGCTATATCCTCTTTAAGTTTCTAAGAAACTCTGCCCCCCTCTTGCGTGCTACCATCTGTCTCTGGAGGGAGAGCTGCTCTGGGAGGGCAGGGCCTGGGAGAGCTTGGTGTTCTCTCTCAAGGCTGACTTTAGGCCTGCCATGGGAAGAGGTCCCTGGTGCAGGTCCCACAGCAGCTCAGACTCGTGTTGTCTTATCTTCCATGAGGATGTGAAGGCCTCCCTCCCTCACGGGACTCAGGAAGCTCCCATGTCTCTCCCTTCCCCTGGCTTCTGCTGGGACACCCCACCTCTGCAGAAAAGCCTCATATTTTCGGCGATAGGCGAAGCCGGCTCTGCGCACACGCAGGTTCTCCATCAGCCCCAGGTACTTCACCTGGTGCCGGATCAGCACCTCATCAAAGCGACCTGGGAGAAGGGTAACAGTGCAGTCAGCAGGCTTTCAGGGACAGGTGGCTCAGTCTCAGCAGCCCTGTGGCATGGGTGGGGCCTTACCTGGCTGTTTCGCATCATTAGGCTTGATGCAGCGGATGTAGGCGGGCTCCTTAGATTTCAGGATCTCTACCAGTTGCAGGAGACTCATCTTGAACTGGGTGGCAACCTGTGAGTCCAGGAAGAATTGAAGTTTGGCCTGAGCTGGCCTGACCCCTGCAATGCACCACCTCAGAGCTATTGTCCCCTGCAGTCATCCCCTCGGCTTGGTCCATACTGCCCCCTCCCCTTACAGTAGAGGAGACTATGTCCCTCCGGTTGAGCTAGAAACTCCAGTTCATGAACCTCTCTAGCCTAAAAATCCTGCTCAGCTCCCCTAGAAACCTTCTCACTGTATCTAGCAACCCTCTCCCTCCACTTTGGGGTTACATTGCTAGATGTTATGGTTTATATCTGAATCCTTCCCCAAAACCTCATGTGGTCATGGGAGGGGCTTTTCTTTTTCTTTTCTTTTTTTTTTTTTGCAGAACCGGGGATTAAACTCAGGCCCTTGCGCTTGCCAGAGAAGCACTTATTCTACTGAGCCAACTTCCCGGCCCCGATGGGAGGGGCTTTTACAGAGGTGGCCAAATCTAGATTTTGGATTGGTTCGCTATCTAGTGTTGGGATTGGGACCCACCCTAGTTAGTGGGCAGCCTGAACACATGAGGGAGGAAAGAGGCTTGCTGCTTCCCTTTGCTCTTGGTCCTTTGCATGTCTTCTGCCGCCATGAACTGTTGCCCCTCCGCCCTGCCACCTGGCCTTGGACCCTGCTCATTATAGATTGAAACTTTCACAAACCATGAGCTAAATAAACTTTTCTCTCTTCACAATCTCTGTATACTACTCTGCAGGGCCTTTGAGGATCTCAGAGTTATGAAAGCAGATTCTGGGTTGGCCAAATAGCTCAGCAGATTAAAGTGCCTACAAGAAGATGCAGGGGCTGGGGGTTCGATCCCTCAGCCTGCCGGGCCTGCTGAGACAGCAATTGAGACTGGGTGTGGTGTCCCATGCCTATAATCCCAGCTTTTGAGAGGCTGTAAAAGCTATCTCTCAGGTGGATCACTATGAGTCCAATCTAGTAGTGAGACCCTGAACACACCATAGACCATACCCTAAATACCAAAAAAGGTTTAAAGGTCATCTAGAAGGTGGCTAGAAGGAAGAGAGGAGCTAAAGGGCGTCCAAGTGGAGGGGACAGCATGAGCAAAGGTTTGACATATGTAGGGAGCTACTTGCACGCAAGAACTCAACTGCTCGGGGCTGGGGAGACAGCTCAGTAGAATAAGTGCTTCCCAGGCAAGCGCAAGGCCTGAGTTCAATCCCCAGTTCCACCAACTGGTGAGTGAAAATGTGAGGTGTGAGCTAGGTACAGTGTTGCATGCCTGTGATCCCAGCACTTGGAAGGCTAAGGCAGGAAGGATTGTTGAGTTGTAAGACCAGCCTGGGCAAAGCCAGGCAAATAGCTCAGTGGATTAAAGCGCCTACAAGCAGGCACAGGGGCCAGAGATTCAATCCCTGGGCCTGCCGTGCCAGCCCCCCCCGCCCCCCCGGGGCGCACTGAGACAGCAATTGAGACTGGGCATGGTGGCACACACCTGTAATCCCAGCTCTTGGGAGGCTGTAAACAGGTGGATCACTATGAGCCCGATCTGGTAGTGAGACCATGCATACCCTGTAGACCTTCCCTAAAAATAAAATAAAATAAAAAGACCAGCCTGGGCTACAAAGTGAGCTCAAAGACAGCCTGAACTGTCTCAAAAAGACAAAAAAAGGGGGAAAAAAAATTAAGGGGGGGGGGAGGAGACAAAAAAGGGGCCAGCCAGATAGCTCAGGAGATTAAAGCACCTTCTTAGGCAAATGCAGAGACCAGGGCTTGATCCCTGGCAGGCCGTATCAGCCCCACTCCCAGAGTATGCTGAGATGGCAACTGAGACTGGGCATGGTGGCGTGTGCCTATAATCCCAGCAGTTGGCAGCTGAAAACAGGAGGATCACTACGAGTCCAATCTGTGTAGTGAGACCCTGTACTAAAAAAAAAAAAAAAAGAAAAAGAAAAGAGGCATGAATCCAGAGGTGGTATCAGAGTAGTCCAAGTTATTCAGAAGGCTGAGGCCAGAGGCTGAGGCCAGAGAATTATAAGCAAAGTCAAGGCCAGTCTGGGCTACACAGCAAGACCTTGTCTCAAAAAATACAAAGGGCTGAGGATGTAGCTCAGCACTCCTGAGTTCAACCTCTAAAAAAAAAAAAATGTATAAGAGTGGGGTTGAGAGACGGGTAGAGATGGTACTATGGGAGATCATGCTAGGGAGACTGTATTTTATCCTGAAGTTGAAATAGCAAACTAAAAAATGACTTGGAATGAGGGAGTGACAGAAAAAAAATGCATTTTTCAATATCTCTATAGATGTGTGGCAGGTGGATCAAGCAGAACAGACTGGCAGCTCAGAACTGGCAAGCCTGACCTAGAGAAATGGTTACGGGGAAGGGGCACAGGAAAAGAAGCTGAGAAGTACTTAGGCAACAGACAAGCAAAGTCCAGCGAGCAGCTGGATAGGGACAGTGAAGAACCAGGGTGATGCACCTAGGTTACTAGCCTGCAGGATGGGGCAGAGGAGGATCCCTATCCTGAGTTAGTCATGGAAAAGGATGGAACCTGGGGGCTGGCAACCAAAGGCCCACACAGGGGAGATCACTGGACACATTAATTTGTGGGCTTCCTGGAGCGGCTTGGGCAGGACAGAGTATGCAAGTATCCTGAGTGGAGAGACACTGAGGCCAGGAAGAGGTGCAGGCTGAGGATGTGGTAGAAAGCAGCAGAGGCAGACAGGGTTCCAGGGTACATAATCCATGCCTCTGTGCCTTTCCTCTAAGCATGTCTCAGCTGTGGCACTCTGGCTTCTACCTCCCTACTGACCTCCCCTGGGACCTGGGGCCACCCTGACCCTCCCTTGCCACATCCAGCAGTAACATCTCAGCTCCTAGCTCTCCTTGCATCTGGCACTGCTGGCCACATCTCCCTCTCCCAGCCCCTTGACTTGGCTCTCTGCCAGCCTCATAAACTTTTTTGGTCTCTGTATCTGCACCAGGTCTTCTTGCAGCCTATAGTGCCCTCACAGGGCCAAAAAGCACTTACTCATGCAAGTTATCTCAAAGTCTCCATCTTCCAGGGAGCCTTCTGGCATCCCTCATCCCTCCCCCTCCTTCAGGCAATTTGCCATTCGGGTGTCCAAAGTATCCTATGAGAGTACATGTTGTCTTTCCTGAGACACTGGGGATTGAACACAAGCCCTTGCACTTGCCAGGGAAGACTTATTCTACTGAGCCATCTCCCCAGCCCCCTTTTGGTTGTTTTTTTTTGGCGAATAGGTGAACACACACAAGCACCGATACAGATGGGTGTACACACAGATGTCCCCAGTTGCAAGGACACACACATGGGTCCACACACTTAAGTGGCAGGCAGACACACAAGTGCATACTTGCAAAAAGACAAAAATGCTCCTCAAAAGCAACTTCCTACGGACACACAGAGATGTGCACACAGACACCAATAAATGCTTGTGCTCACCTCACACTGCCAACTCCCAGGCCCACACGCTGCTTCTCCACGCTCAGACACCCCCCATTCCCACTGGATCCCACAACCTCCGCACCGTCTCTGGCCGCTTCTTGTCACTGAGCTCACTTCGGTCAAAGCACTGGCTCATGATGGGATTCTTTGAGCTGCACATGGTCTGTGAGGGGAGTACAGGGGTCAGGATGGGACCACAGAGCAGCAGGTCAGATTCCTGAGCAGAGGTGCATATGGACAGGTGCCTCCTAATATCCCACCCTCTTGGCGTACTCACCTCCTTCAGGTTCCGGAAGAGAAGGTCATTATTTTTATCCAGGAAGCCTGAGAGAAAGAACAGGTGAGAGAGGGAAAACCCTCTCCCTGCCCGCACTGGGCTCCAAACTCAGGATCCTCACCTGCCACATTGTAGGTCACCTCCCCAGCATAGTGCAGAAGACGAAACTCCCCACGACCTAGAGATTTCCTGGTCCGTTGGTCAGCCAGCTTGTGTCTGGGGGTGACAAGGACAGGAAGCTACTGACTCTGACCTGAGATGTATCCCTGCCTGCCAAAGAGACCTCGAGGGCAGGAACCAGCCAACCTTTAAGGGGCAGAAATAGCCCAGGCTGCCCCAAGTGTCATGTGGCAGACACGGCAGGACAATCAGTTCCTGCATGGAGATCCATCAAGGCTCAGAAAAGTGGATGGCAGGGCCAGCAAGATAGCTCAGGGGACTAAGTGCCTGCTTAGGCAAGCTCAGGGACCAGGGTGCGATCCCTGAGTTTGAGCTGCATAGTGAGACCCTGTGTCAAATACATAAAAAAAAAGAAAAATGGATGGTCTTGCTCTGGGTCACACGGTGCTAGATCTAGGAAGGACTTGGACCTATGCTTCCAGACTACCAGGCATACCCTGTCAGGGCCACTCTCACTGCTACATGACAGCTCGTGACTACTGAGACTGAGCTGTGCACT
Organism: Octodon degus; assembly: GCF_000260255.1. Taxonomy (NCBI): domain Eukaryota; kingdom Metazoa; phylum Chordata; class Mammalia; order Rodentia; family Octodontidae; genus Octodon; species Octodon degus. The sequence goes on along the minus strand of NW_004524648.1, from coordinate 1,935,189 downwards.
ACATTTTCAGAACAGAATCCACTCCAATAGATTACTTAACCTTGAAGCATGTTTATAATGGTTAGCCCATTTGGTCCTTTTAAGAACTATTCCAGGGGGGCCGGGGAGATGGCTCAGTAGAATAAGCGCTTGCCTGGCAAGCACAACAGCCTGAGTTCAATCCCCCATTCTGCAAAAAAAAAAAAAAAAAAAAAAAAAAAAAGAACTATTCTAGGGTTGGGGTGTAGCTCAGTGGCAGCATACTTGTCTGCATGTGGAGGCCCTGGATTCAATATCTTTTTTTTTTTTTTTTTGCGGAACCGGGGATTGAACTCAGGCCCTTGTGCTTGCCAGGGAAGTGCTTATTCCACTGAGCCATCTCCCCGGCCCCTCAATATCTTTTTTTTTTTTTTTTGCAGAACTGGAGATTGAACTCAGACCCTTGCACCCACTGAGCCATCTCCCCAGCCCCGTGGATTCAACATCTAGCACAACAAAATAAACAGCCAATGACTATAACAAAAAACCCCAAAACTGCTCCAAGTGACTAACCAGAGACACACACACAAATTTAAGGCACAAAGATATCAATTCTGTTACTATTTTTTTTTTTTTTCTTCCAGTCTTGTTCTAGCAGAAACCTAGACCTGGCTGTCGCTGGCCAAGGGGCCCCCAAAGGGTGGGTGGGAACCCCGAGTGTCTGTGGGTTATACCCACTGCAAGTGTTTTGAGTAATGTACTCACTTGATGATGCAGGAAAATGCTCAGGATATAACTTTGAGCCTTATATACAATAAACCCTCAACTATGAAAAAAATGTATAGAAAAAGGCAGGAAGGAAATGCCTGGAATTGTTAACAATGATGACCTCTGGGTGAGAGGGTTGGAAGAGGCTTTTGCTCACATTCCAACTTTTCTTTAATGAGCAATATTATTTTTATAATCAGAAACAAGTTTTTAAATATATTAAGCAAAAAAATGCTCAGGGCTTTGGCATTTGACAATCCTGGGGCTGAGTCCCAGCTTTGCGCTCTAGATGTTAATAACCTTGGGCAAATGACTTCACTTTTCTGAGTCTCAGCAAGATGGGGAAGACAGGGGCGGCCAGATAGATTAAAGCGCCTGCTTCAGCAGTGTGCAGGGGCTGGGGTTTAATCCCTGGCATGCTGTCCCACCCCCAGGGCACAGTTGCGAGGTGATTGAGACCAGGCGTGGTGTGCACACCTGTAATTCCAGCTCTTGGGAGGCTGTAAATAGGCAGATCACTCCGAGTCCAATCTAGCAGTGAGACCATGAACACTCTGTAGACTTTTCCCTAAAAAAAACCCCATTGCCTGGCAAGCGCAACATCCTGAGTTCAATCCCTGGTTCTGCAAAAAAACCCAAAAAACAAAAAATCTCCAGCTCCTTAAAGGGTGGCTGTGGGACCAGGCACAGTGGTACACACCCGTAATTCCAACACTCTAGGGGGCTGAGGCAAGAATATCATAAGTTTGAGCGCCATAGTGAGATAGCAAGACTTTGTCTCAAAATAAAAATACATGGGGCCGGGGTGCCTGGGTTTGATCTCGCAACACATGCTGCACTGGCCCCACCCCCAGGCCACACTGAGCCTGACACCAAGACTGGTCATAGCGGCACAGGCCTATAATCCCAGCACTGTGGAGGCTGAAAACAGGAGGATCACTGCGAACCTGAGCTGCATAGTGAGACCCTGTACCAATTAAAAAAAAAAAAAAAGGCTGGGGGTTGTAGCTTAGTGTCAAAGGGGCAGGGTTCAATCCCCAGTACCACAAAAAGGGTGGCTGTGGGTTAGAAGATAATGTATATAAACTACACAGAACTAGTTGGGACAAAGGTGCTGGTTTCTTTTTCTACCCCTTTACATTCTGGAGATTCCTTTTTTTTTTTTTTTTGGCAGAACCAGGGATTGAATTTAGATCCTTGCGTTTGCCAGTCAAGCGCTTATCCTACTGAGCCATCTCCCCGGCCCCTGGAGATTCCTTACATAAAAGGCAATCTCGAAGTAAAGAAGAAAAAAAGGAAAAAAGAATTTTAGCCAAGTTTCAACATCAAAGAATAGAGAGGAAGCCATCCTGCAAGACCAGTAGTTTAGTGCAGCTGTCCCCAACTTTAGTACTTTCCCTGGAAATCTCTTGTGGTTGGTTCTTTTTCTTGTTGTTTAGGGACCAGGAGTAGAACCCAGGGCCTTGTGCATGGTAGACATGTGCTCTACTACCTTTGAGCTACACCCCAGCCATATGCCTATGTGGACAGAGCCCAACCTTCCACAGGCTCTGGCCCTAGCAAGCTCTCACATCAGCAGCCCAGTAGCCCCACTCACGTCAGGAAGTGTGGATGGTGCTTGACAGTGTCCTCCAGCTTCTCCAGGAAGGTCAGGTCTGTGGCCTCCCCAGGGCGCAGGCACTCCTCATCCTGGGTGGCAGGGTACAGGGTGAGGGATGTGTTTGGGGAGAAGCTGGAGAGCAAAGAAGCTTCTGAGGCACCATGAGGGGGAGCACAGACACAGGGAAAGGAGGACAGAGCACAGAGAGCCCTACAGGAAGTTTTCAGAGACTGGGCAGCTCCACCCTGGCCAGCCCTATACTCACACCTGCTATGGAGTGGCCTGCAGAAAGATAGGCAAGGAGAGGACAGCCCCCCAGCCGGGGGCAAATGATGTCTGGAGAAGCAGAGGACTCACCAAGATGGAGATGATGCCCTTGAATTTCTCCTCCACCAAGTCACAGATGATCTTGTTGTTGAAATACTGGACAGGCTCCCACTGCAGGGAAAGAGGAGGAGAGCATCTTGTACCTCTCCTGGGAGCCCCGATGCCTGGCTTCCCACTGTGTACAGGGCACTCCAGGCTCGCACGCACCGCAATGCCCTCTGCCTCATACTCCTCTTGTTCCGACTTGAGTGTCAGCTCAATGAACAACTGCTGTAGTTTCTCATTGCAGTAGTTGATGCAAAACTGCTCGAAGCTACAAGTAAACAAAAGAACCCTCAATAGCACCAGGGACACAAGTTTGTGGGTGGAGAAAGGACATGGACAGGGTCCTAGGCATCTGAGTTAAGAGACAGAATAGGAGTTGAGGGTGGCTGGGAGAATTATCAGGCAGGAATGACAGGGATGAGGACCATGACGGACTGAGACAGAAAGACAAAAGGACAGGTTAACAAGGGCTAAAGGTGGCACTGACCTGTTATGCTGAAATACCTCGAAGCCATAAATGTCTAGGAGCCCAAGAACTGTGGTGCTCCGCCAGCTGGGGCTCTCAGCGTCCTGGAACAAGGGGGATGAGTTCAAGGGCTTGTGATCCCAGCTCCCTGTCCCAGGTCTCTCTGACCATCCTCCTGGCCAGCCATAGAAGCAGCATGGACCAAGTGCTTACCTTAGAAGCCAGTGACCTGTTGATCTTCTCAACCAACCAGGTAAAGGTGCGGCTGTACACGGCTTTAGCAAGAGCATCCCGCGCATATGCTGCCTGTTCCAGGTTCAGTGGGCTCAAGAGCTGTTATGTAGTGAGATGAAGAGATGTGTGCTACAGGACTCCTCCATCCCACTGCCCCTACGGACTTAGACAGAGGACCAGGATGCTCTGATTCTTTTTTTTTTTTTTAAATGTATTTGGTACAGGGTCTCACTATGCAGCTCAGACTCGTAGTGATCCTCCTGCTTTCAGCCTCCCAAATGCTGGGATTACAGGCATGAGCCACCACCCCCAGTCTTGGAGGCTGGCTCAGTGCACCAGGGAACTGAACCCTGGTCCCTGCGCTTGTCTAAGCAGGCGCTTAGTCCGCTGAATTAACTTGCTGGTCCTATCCTCATCTTTGAGCTCCAGTGAGCCTGGTGGTTGGACAGTGTTGGTGATGCTGGTTTGCCGAGGACAGAGTAGCCACACCAGTGCTAAGATGCATAGGAGTAAGATGCTCATTCCTGGAGGCGGGAGTCTGACTCCTCTTGTGTGACCTTAGTGAGGTCATTGTGTTTCCCCGAGCCACCTGTCTTATGTCCCTCTAATGCTGCTGAAAGGGCCACTGAGCAGAGTAGGGAAGGAGGACTGACAGTGGGAGTCACCTCAGACTTCCTGAACCTCCCTGGCCTGTGGCAAAGCTTTAGCCTCACCTCTTCTCCCTTGGCGATGATCTTCCGGTGTGTCAGTGCTTCCCTCAAAGTTGAGCCTTCCACACCAAGGAGCTGCCAAGAGTGGGGAAGGGCTTGGTAAGAGTGCTTTCACAGGCCCTTGCGCTTGCCAGGGAAGCGCTTACTCCACTGAGCCATCTCCCCGGCCCCAGAGTGCTTTCACTCTTGCCCCAGATGTCCCTTCCTTGTCCTTTGCACTCACCCTGGTCAGATATTTGAGCTGGTTCTCAGTGGTGACCTGGGCATTGCTCTCCTCATCAGCAGCAAAGTGGATGTTCCCCAGATGCAAGACACTGGCCACAACGCTCAGCAGCTCCTGGGGAAGCAGCCAGAGAACAGGTGGCAGTTCCAGGGTGGTAGAGGGAACCCCATGAGGGCAACTAGTAGGTGGAGGCCAATGGTGCAGGGAATAGGTAGAAATGTGTTTGGGAGGAGAAAAGGGGTTGAAGTAGAAATTTTTTTTTTTTTTTTTTGTACAGTGTACAGGGTCTCACTACATAGATTGGACTTGTAGTGATCTGCCTGTATTCAGCCTCCCAAGAGTTGGGATTACAGGCATGTGCCACCATGCTTAGTCTCAAACACCTGTCTCAGTGTGACCTAGGGGCAGGGCCAGCATGGCACGCCAGGGATTGAACTCTGGCCACTGCATCTGCCTAAGCAGGCATTTTAATCTGTTAAGCTATTTGGCTGGCCCTAAAAATTGATGTTGTTTTTTGTTTTTGCGGAACCAGGGATTGAACTCAGGCCCTTGCACTTGCCAGGGAAGCGCTTATTCTACTGAGCCATCTTCCCAGCCCCTTAGGCCCTAAAAATTGAGAAGGATTTTTTTTTTTTTTTTTTTTTTTGCTGTCTCAGGCTGCCTTAAGAGCGTGTCTGATGTAGCATGTGGAGCTGGGGATTGAACTGTGGTCCCCAGGGCCTGACTGATTTTGCCCAAACAGGCACTTTAAACAACTGAGCTAAACCACAAGACCCCCAGAAATGGCTTTCAAAAGTAAAAGGTAGGGGCTGGTGAGATGGCTCAGTGGTCTAAAGCACCTACTTAGAACAAGCTAAGCCAAGCACAGGGACCACGGTTCAATCCCCCAGCACCACATGCCAGCCAGCCCCGCCCCCTGGTGGGCTGAGCTGGCCACACACAGACACAAAATAAATAAATAAATAAATAAATAAAAATAAAAAAATAAAAGGTAGCCAGACACAGTGGTGTTGCCTATATTTCTGCACTCTGGGAGGCTGAGACAGGAGAATCACAAATTCAAGATCAGCCTGGGCAATTGAATGACTTAGTGAGATCATCCCAAATTAAAAAATAAAAAGGGCTAGGATATAGCTCAATGAGAAGGCCTTGGGTTCAATTCAAAAAACTACCAAAAAGTAATGAAACTAGGTGATCTTGGGATCTGACAGAAAAGGAAGGGCCCCAGAAAAATCCTTACCTCTACTTCATCCTCTGTGAAGTCAATGACTGTCAGCGCCTTCCTCACAACCTTCCAGTCATTCTTGTCATTGATGGAGGAGACTTTGGCACACTGGCCCTGGAGAAAGGGCATAGCTGGGTTGCCAGTTCTGGCACTGTGCCTCCTGGGTGGCACCTGTGGTTGCCTACCAGCCACTCACCTTTATCAGGTACAAGTAGCTCTGGGGGTTCCGTTCCAAGCCCAGCCTACGCAGGGTCTCCTCCTCACCCCCCTCCAGCAGCTGGTAGAAGATGTGGAAGTTCCGCTCCCCGTGATTCTGGTGTACTACTCGGGACTTCTCCAGAAGGTAACTGAGGATGTGGCCACCCACGGGGGCGCCCTGTGGTCAGAAAATATGGATCAGTCAGAGAACTGGAGAACAGAGTCCATCTGCCCCTCGTTCCTTGCAGGCCTGGCCTCTTGTGCCAGCTCTGGCATCAGCTGTGTTTTGGGGCTCAGCACAATACCACCCTGTCCTCAGTTTTTTCATCTAAGAAACAAACAGATTCTACTTATGTGGCAGCTCAATTTGGAAGCCTGACAAGCATCTTGAATCAACAGGTCTGACATTAAACTCCTTATCTCCCCCTGTTCAAATGAACTCCTATTTGTGTTTTCCCAATAGTTGTTTAGGCCAAAAAGATTGTGGTCCTCTCAAACCTCTTTTTCTTCTATTTACTACATCCAAACATCTAATTCTGCTGCCTTAGCCTTCCAAACTGCTTACCAACTCCACTATAGCCACACTGGTCTAAGCTACTGTCATCTTGTCACCTACATTATTACATCAGCCTCCTAACCGGTTTCCCTGCTTGGCTTGGTTTCCTTACAATGTATTTCCAACAAAGCAGACAGAATGACCTTTTTAATAGGAAAGCTGGATCATGACAGACTTCTACTCAAAATGCTCTGATAACCCTCTTCCACTCAAAGCTAAAAACAAATTCTTGCAGGGCTAGAATGTAGCTCAGTGGCTCAGCTTATACTAAGCATGCGTGAGGCTCTGAAATCAATCTCTAGCATTGTAAAAGCAAACCAAAAAAAAAAAAAAACAAAACAAAACACCTAAACAACTTGTAAAGGACCTGCACCATCTGGCAGGTCCCTTCCTATTCCTTGTCCCTACTTTTTCCTCTTGCCATCTGGCCTTGCCAGGTCAAACACACCAGTACCCTCCCACTGCACTTGTCCTGACTGTGTGGACTCCTTCCTCCATTATTTCTCCTGCTCCATGCCCAATCTGTCCAGCCTTTACTACAATGCCACTGCTCAATGAGACCTAATTTATCTGCTATATCTAAAATTGCAACTGCTGGGGCCAGGGAGATGGCTCAGTAGAATAAGTGATTGCCTGGCAAGTGCAAGGGCCTGAGTTCAATCCCTGGTTCCACACACACACAAAAAAAAAAATT
>NW_004524648.1:1907342-1928073 GCF_000260255.1 Octodon degus | reverse complement strand
GACCTCACACTTGCCAGGCAAGCACTTATTCCACTGAGCTCTCTCGCCAGTCCTGCAACTGCTTCTTATCCTTTACCTCATTTTATTTTCTTCCAAGGCCTGAGTTATGTCATGGACAGGATTCTTTTCTTTTTCTTTTTTAAAAAATTGTTTATCTATTTATGTGTGTGTGTGTGTGTGTGTGTATGTGTGTGTGTGTGTGGCCAGTTCAGCCCACCAGGGGCTGGGGCTGGCTGGCATGTGGTGCTGGGGGATTGAACCGCGGTCCATGTGCTTTGCTAAGCTTGTTCTAAGTAGGTGCTTTAGACCACTGAGCCATCTCACCAGCCCCCAGGATTGTTTTCTTCTCTTCTGTGGTACTAGTATCCATTCTATGGCCCCATGTGTGGTAAGCAAATGTGTAACTACTGAGCTATACTTTCAGCACAAGATTTTTTTTTTTTTTTTTTTAAAGCACAAGACTTTTTATCTGTTTGGCTTCACTGCTACACCTGACACATAGTACATGTTCAACAAATATGGAGCCTTCCTGAAAGGAAGCCCTTTCCTCTGCCCCCATACACCCACAGGTACCTTGAAGTCAAACTGCACGTCCATGTACTTCCCAAATCGACTGGAGTTATCATTCCGGAGGGTCTTAGCATTTCCAAAGGCCTAGGAGTAGACAGGGGCTATGAGGTCCACCTGGCATGCCCTCTCTGACCTGTCCTCCTCTCAAGCGCTGCAGTCCCCTCACCTCTAGCACCGGATTGCTTTGTAGTAGCCGGTCCCGCACAGCGCCTCCTCGCTCTGGGGCTGGGCAGGTCTCTGCATAGAACTGCAGCAGCCGCTTGGTGGCCTCTGTCTTGCCTGCTCCGCTTTCCCCAGAGATCATCACTGCCTGGTCCCGGCGTTCCGTGCGCAGTGCCCGGTACACAGTGTCAGCCACTGCAAACCTAGGAGCAGAGGCTTGTCAAGGGGTGGGGGATCAGGGATTACATGTGGTAGAGCCCTAGAGGTAAGCACATTTATACCCTTCAGGTTGGGAATTAGAGTTCTCTCATGAATGTGGATGGGTCACTTTCCTGAGTGTATCACTCTGGGTGGAGATGTGTTCAAAGTCATCCAGGAGGAAGCTATAACAGTAGGGCTTGAAGGTCACTACTGTAGGGTCATTAAGGATGGGAGACCAGGGGGCCAGGGAAATAGCTCAGTTGAATAAGTGCTTGCCTGGCAAGTGCAAGGGCCTGAGTTCAATCCTTGGTCTGCAAAAAAAAAAAAAAAAAAAAGGGATGGGAGACCATGCTCAAGTGGTATGTCATGAGCATGATTTGTGGTGGGGGCCAGGGGCCCTACTCAGATAGAGTTGGTTCATCTCTGGTGGGGCTTAGAATAATCCCATGGTGGTTTTTTAATTTTTTATTTTATTAAATTTTAAAAAATGTTTTCTCATTTATTTGGTGTCTTTTTCATCTTTTTTTAATTTGATTTATCTTTTGTCCAGCTCATCCCACCCTGCAGGCAGGGCTGGCATGGCATGTGGTGCCAGGGATTGAATTGCGGTCCCCTGTACCTGCCTAAGCTTGCCTAAGCAGGTGCTTTAGACCGCTGAGCTGTCTCGCCGGCCCTATTTTATTAAATTTATTGGTACATTTTAAATGTACACAGCAATCACTTTTACCACAGGCATTTAATTTTACAGTGACTGGTTGTGGGATTACAGTATGATAATTAACAGGGTGTGTGTGTGTGTGATTTTAGAAAAAGGGTCAAATAGGCGATCACTCTGGGAGGGGTAAGGAATAACTTACAGGTGGGGTGGCACTTCATAGAAGCTGACACCACGGTAGCGCTCCATATGCTGCCGGCTATAAATCTGTAGGTCTCGGTAGGGATTGACAGAGACCAGGACAGGGCCAATGTAAGTCTAGAGGTCAGGGAAAAAGGATCAGAAGCTTGTCCCAGGGACATCTGACCCCCACCCATGCCCTCAGGCTCCCTCCTCTCCCTACTTGGCCTCACATAAATAAGGTTCTCCCGGAAGCGTCGCCGCAAGTTTTCGATGAATGCAGCTTCACTGGTGAAGTTTTCCAGCAGCACAAAGTCTTGCACCCCTACCCGGTCTCGAGCGGTCAGGGCACTCTCCATGGTCACCCGCACCCCGTCACTGCCCAGGGCCTGCAGGAAATGGGCCATGGGAGAGGATCAGAACCAGCAGGTAAGGCCACACCTCTCATCACATGTGCAGCACTGAGAGGGAATGCAGGGATATGTGGACACAGGACACAGAACACGCTGGATACAACAGGCCTGGGGCACAGGAGGCCAGTGCACAGTAAAGAAAGAAACCATATGGACCTGGACACAGCACAGGGGACCACCTAAGACCCAATAGAGGTTAAGAATCAGGCCACAGAATCCTATGGGGGGGCAGCTTTGTGTACACAAAGGTGGGTTCCAAGAAGGAATTCCTCCAACAGCGGAAAGAATGCTAATATTGACCTTGGACAAATCCCCTGCTCCCCCTATCTTGCTTCCTCCTCAGGGAGGAGGATTTGAAACCAGGTGATCTCAAGTCCCTTAGCGCTTGGCCACGTGTGACAGGTGCTTTGGAGAACAAACATCCCCGAGAATTCTACAGGCAGGGTGGAGCCATCTCTCCTTCTCCCACCCCTCCATCTCCAGGGGTAGTGCTGTTTGGAGACCAAATAAGAGCTCCTCCCATCAGGACAGGGAATTCCCCAGGGCCTCCAGCCCCAGCTGGACTCAACAACCCACCCCGGAGGCCATAGTCAGGCCTCCCAGGGCTGGGACCACTACCCCCTCCAGTTGCTGGGCTCCTCACAGACACCTCCACTGGGAACCCTTAGAAGTCTTGGGGGCTTTACCAGAGAAAGCCCAACTACCCCTGTTGGCTTGGGAGTACTACAAGCTCAAGCACACCTAAGGCTGAGATACCCCTCTTCAGGTCTGTGGTCTAGGGGGGCCGGCAGGACACTGACCCAAGAATCCCAAAGGGCAGAGCACAGAAAGGCGAAGGTGGGGTGGGTGTAGCTCCCAGGGGCATAACCACGTCTACGGCGGGCACAGACAGCACAGATCTCTGGCTGGTAGTAGCCCCCTCCAATTCTGTCCAAAACTGCAGCCAAAACCCGCCGCAGTCCCCACCCTCTGCCCTCGCGCGAGGGGTCCCGCGGTTCCCTGCAGTCCCCTGGAGCTGCTCGGCCGCCGGCCGGACCTTAGGCCCTCCTCCCGCCTCGGCCTCCTCCCCCTCAACTTTCCGGGACGTTTTTTCCACCCGAAATTCCTGGGCCGCGCCCGCTTCCTGACAGGGCCTGGGCGGCGCCACGAGGCAAAGGGACGCAGGGACCCCCGCCCTGCCCGACACCCCCTCTCACCGACGCCCGGTACCGCATCCTGCCCCGCCGGCTCGGCGCGCTGCCTCGCTGCCCGCGCTCTGGGTCCCGGCTCGGCGGCGAGGGCGGCGGCGTCAGCGAGGGAGGGGCCGCCCGTCCCCCGCACCGCCCCCTCACGGCCCCGGCCCGGACCTCACCCTGCGGGCTGCGGCCCGGGACTGCGGAGTCCCCCGTCAGCTGACGCGGACGGGGTGGGGGCTTCAGGAGAACCCTGAGACCCCGGGGAGGTGGGCGGGGGCGGTGAAGGGGCGGGAGGGCCTCCCCGCGGCGCGGGCTCCGCCTGAGTCAGGTTTTCCAGGAGGAACGTGGTTGGTTCCAGGGTGGGGCCCGGAGCCCGCGCGGCCGCCGGGTCTACACCGACCCGGAACTCGCTTCCGGGCTGTGTCTACACTACGCGGCCGAGCCGGGCGCGCGAGGAGGGCTTGAGATCCTTGGGTCGGGGAAGAAGCTGGGTTTCCCTCCCCCTAAAACTAACTTCGAGTCCCGGGAAAGTTAAAAATAGAACGAAATGTCCAAATACGGCCGGCGCGCCTGGGCGGGCGGGGCTTCGGTGTGGATCACAGTCCACAACCGGGGTGGGCTGCGGAGTCTCCGAACTGCGCGAAAATCTTGTTTGGTTCCCTCGCAGGGACAACTGGGTATCCTTGCCTACTCACTGTCCTTGGCCCCCGTGGAGGCCTCGGCTTTGCCATTTGGCGCCAACATCCTTCTCCCTCAAACTGGACGTCCCACTCGGGCTGCGTCGCGTCTGGAGCCCTCCTCTCTCCTCTGGTGCCCCTCAGCTCTCTCCATGCCCTCTGCCCGGGACGCCTTTTCTCCCCCTCCCCCAGCTCCAAATGGCCGCACCCTCGGGTTCCCTGTGGGCACCAGACCTCCTTTGGCACGTCCCACCACTGACGGGGGTGGTAATGGCTAGTGATCGCAAAAGGGCTTGCGTGGCTTTTTCTTAGTTATTGTGGGCAACTACTTAGCGTCTTTATTTTTTTGCTCCGAATGCCTTCAGGGCAGGTTTGGCTGGCTTGAGTTGTGGGGATCGAACCACCGCCACCTGAGCCTGACTACTTTGTTGAAGCAGCCACTTAAAGAACTGAGCTAAGGGGCAGGCCCCCTTAGCGTCTTTATTTAATTAGGGTCTGTATTTACTTATTCATGTATTTCAGTGCTGGGGATTGAAGTCAGGGCCTTGCATATGCTAGACAAGCATTCTGCCACTGAGCTGTATCCCCAGCACCTTGGAACCTATTCTTTTTAAAAATGAGAACACCTGCTAGAAGCGTTGTTAGGTAGACTGCGATAAGCACTAAGGCATTTCCTAGGATCTCAACAACATCACTCTTCCTCTCTGCCACACTCAGTCTCACGCCTGCTTGGGGACAGTTGTTACACATCTAGTGAGGCAAGCTCCTTCAGGCTCCTTAAGTCCTCAGGTCAAATACAAAGCTCTCTAGTACTAACCCTTGCCTGAGGTGCACAAGGCTGGCAAGGGATTACTCTAGGGAAGAGGGGTCGGGGAGATAGCAGAGTAGAATAAGGACCCCAGCATGCCCCATGCAGCGCGCCCCACCCTCGGACCCGAGCTCCCTGGGGAAGGGGGAAGGGCGCAGCAGGTGTAGGCTGCAGCTCATGGGGGGAAGACTTACTACCTGTAAACAGCTGGGCCAAGAGCCTGGCCAGAGCTGCGGCCAAGGGTACCCCGTGAGGGAGTCACCATCTGGAAGATGGGGTTCTTTGGAAAGGGTAAAGGAGAATGGGCATCTGGCCTCAGCGAGGAAAATTAGGTGGGAAGCGGGCAGGCCCGGAGAGGGCGCCATCTGCGTTTCCAGCAGCTTTGAAATCCAGAAAGGTGCAAGAAGAGGTTCCAGGAATGCTAAGTGTCTGAGAAGAGCGGGACAGGGGTGCAGACTTAAGAGTGTCTAGAGCTGACCCCGTGCGGCGGCGGTGCCTAGCGCAGCTCCACAGGTTCGCGGCCAAGGGAAGCACGGGGAGGCGGGGCCTCGCGGCCGCACGCCCTTCTTCCCTCCGGCCCCGTCCCGCCCCGCCCCGCCCCCGCCACGCCCCGCGGCTGGAATGAGGAGAATCTGAGCGCGGAGGGGTCTGGCCTGCTTTCTCCGTTCCCGGGCTGTGCTGCCGCATTCCCAGGATGCCCGCTGACGCCCCCGCAGCCACCGCCCAGCAGCGGAAGGTGGGGGTGTCACCACCAATCTTCGGGCCTTAGGCCGCCACAGCCCCAGCAGTCCCCACTAACCTGACCCGCCTCACTGGACAGAATCTTGAGTCTAGAGGAGAGGGGTAGGGGTGCGGAGAGCCCAGGCTGTGAGACTGCGCCTACAAGAGCGGCCTTAGCGCTTTCGAATGTTACTCTCTCCCTGCCCCCCCCTTCCCAGGCACAAGTCTATTACTTCATGTTATAAGGGGGCGGCTTGCAAAACTGAAGATGGGTGGGTGAGGTGACTTAGTCTCTAGGTCTAGGTCTCTAGACTTGTAAAAGGTGCGCGTTTGGAACCCAGGAATCCGAACACTTATAACGTGCAGGGCACACTGTTAACAGGTTGTGACCCAGGACGCATCTCCAGCTGATCATTGCCACCTGGCATTAAAAGGTTAGTGTTGTGACTTTATTTATGTCTAGGCATTAAGAGTGGCAACTAGGGAACAGGCCACCAGCATGACCTGGAGCCTGTATGCTGGCTGCAGGTGGGAGTGCAGCTGAGGCCCCTGAGTGATCCATTCTGGGAAGGTGTTTACTGGAGCCTCAGGGTAATACCTTTTACCTAGTGTGGACCAGGTGCCTGATCTCTGGGGGAGTAGAACAAGCGAGTATAGTGGGTAGCCTCAAATGTTTTCCCATCCCAGGGCAATTGCATCTCTGGAGGGGCTGCTCTGATGAGTCCCAAAATAATTTCCACTGAGGCAGCCTTATGGCTTCTTAGGACAGGGGAAAACCAACCACAGCCAGTCTCACTGGCAGATCAATGCTGAGCAGAGAGCAGGAACTCAATTTAGATTATCAAGCAAATCCTAAATCTGGACCCAGGCTGCTCCACCAAGGACTGTTTTGGGCTTCAGAGAACTGTTTTCAGGAGGAGTGGTGGAGTGGTGAGCAGGTGGTGGGGCTCTTTGGACTCTACTCAGATTGTTCTTCCCAAGGGCTGTCACTCTGGCTCTGGAACTGTGGGCCTTTGACTGGCCCAACATTTCTGCCTAAGGGTCCAGCCAAAGTAAACAGAGCAAGTTGTTCCCTAACCTAGTCTCCTATTCAGTGTCCTTCGTGTAAAGGAAAGGATGCCATCTCCAGCTGATCACTGAGACCTGGCACTAAACGAAAGACCTGCCCTCCTCCCTTCACTCCTCAAACAAAGCAATCACTACAGCTGAAACCACATTCCCGCTCTTCAAACACAGCTTCTGCCCTGGACCAAGGCAGCAGCCTCCTAACTGGTCTCCCTGCCTTCCTCCTCCAATCCACTTTCTCAGAGAAGCCTGTTATTTAGAAATACATAGCTGACAATTAACATTTCATGTCAGTGAAGGTTTATAGGTCTCTTGCTGTGTGCCAAGCCTGTGCTTCATCACTTCGAGTGTCTCCTGAAGACCACAGTCTTCTGTTACCCTGCTGCCCCTGCATTCCTACAGGACTGCACGGGTAACCCTCTCCAGTCCCTTCTCACCCATGCCTTTCCTACCACCACACAGTCAGGAGGTGCTGTTTGCACCCTGGCCAGCCATGGGACACAGTCCCCTCCATATCACACCGAGCACAAATCATCTGTCTCCTTGTCAGTCTCTCCCCTGTTTGGATCCCAGGCACACTCAACTTGGCATTTCATAGGGGCTCAATAACCCCCTCGTGAACGCCTGCATAAATGAATGAATCTCAAGAGTCCAGGAGCGTGAGCGGGAGGCTGGGAGCATGAAGTTGAATAAAGCCAGCCAGCCATTCATTCTTTCATTCATCTGTGAGCCCCCAACTGCCAAGCTCCCTCAGCTGAGGGGGGTGGGGTGGAGGGTGGCCTGGCTCGGCGGGGCCCGGGGGCGAAGGACGGGAAGGGGCGGGACGCGGCGCGGGAGCCTCAGCCGGAACCCAGAGGCAGAGGAGCTTGCGGGTGGGGCTTGAAGAATGCCCTGGGTTCCCGGGTCCGCTCTTTCCTGCCCGCACGTTATCCGCAAGTAACCTATGTCCCAATCAGGCTGAGGCCCGACGCCTCCGAACTTGGAGCCCCGCACCAACCAGACCCCGGGAACCTTCAGGCGCAGCGATACACGGCCCAAGACCCTCCTACCTCCACCCCAGCCGGCTCGGCCCTCGCCCGCCTGCCTGCGGTCTTCCCTAGCCCGCTCGCCAGCAGAGGTCTTCCAGGGACATGCGGCCGCTTTCCGCCCCACACCCTGCCCTGAGTACCCACCGGCTTGGCTCTTCGGGTGCGCGGGTGGGGGCCGGGCTGGGCGGCGTGGCCGCTCGGAGAATCCGCGGACCCGGCACCCTCTCTCCGCCCAAGGCCCGCCAGGGGCCGGGCCGCAGCCTGTCGTCATCCCGGGCAGGGCCGGTACTCAGGCGCGCGCGCGCTCGGGCCCCGCCCCGCCGGCCCTGCTCCGGGCCCGGCCTGCGTCTGCAGAGGTGGAGGCCGAACTTCTTAATCAGCCCGCGGGACGCGGCATGCCGCAATCGCTCTTACACACGCGTCCTTCTCTGGCCAGAGACCACGCAGACACGGCCCACTCTGCAGTCCTGAGTGGGTGGGATCGTCAACTGGGATTGTCCTTCCTCGTGCCAGGGCCCTCTTCCCCCCCCCCAGCCCCTCCCAGGGGTGCTAGGCCGGGGCAGTTCTTCCCCATTTCTAAATGCCTCTCCGCTTTCACCCACTTCCTCCGCCCACGCTGCTTGCTCTGAGTCGGTCAGACACAGTTCCGGGGACCGGCTGAAAAAGCGGACACATTCACAGTATGTGCCTGGGGCTTGACATACATTAGTCCTTTGACCTCAGAGCAGCTCTGTCACCTACCTGCTCAGAGACCTAGAGGGGAGATGCAAAATCAGATCTCTGATTTGAAAAATTGTTTCTATAGGGGTTGAAGAAAGGAAGAGAATGGGGAAAAAGAAAAAAAGAAGATATATCATGTACAGGTACAAATTCCCTATGATGGAATGTTACCATGTATATCTAAAATGTACCAATAAAATTTTTAAAGGGCCAGGGAGATGGCTCAGTGGAATAAGTGCTTCCCTGGCAAATGCAAAGGCCTGAGTTCAACCCCCGGTTCCGCCAAAAAAAATTAAAAATAAAAAATCCTGCTTCTAACGGCTCTGAATTCTTTGCCCTTTCCTTCTACCTACTCCCTGTCCAGTCCTTTTTTGAATACACCACGGATCAAAATGCATCTTACTCTTAACCTCTTTCCAGAGAACCTTTACAAGGGGTGCCCCTGGGAAAATACTGCCACCCTTCCTCCCAACCCAGAGCATCCCAGCTTACAAGCTTGCATGGCCTGTAGGGATCAACCACGCGGATGATCTCCCCGGTGGGTATCAGCTCCACTTGCAACGCCATTCTGCCCTTTGGAAGCCAGCTTGCGCAGAGCTCAATACTGAGGCCTCTCAGCCAAAGTTGCCTGTTGCCTACTGACTCTGGCCGCTCCGGAGCCAGGAATCTAGTGTCAGGCTGGAATAGCCACTTGATTCTGCTTCAACTCCAGCCCCAGGGGATGTGGCTGGTCCAGCTCCTCAGGACACAGCTGGAGCAGTCCAGGTCTGATTGGGAGGCCTCTGGGCTGGAGGGCTGGGGCAGGAAGAGGAGGGGCAGAGGGATGGAGGAAATGCCTGTTGTCCCAGGTAACCAGAGGAGTTGATGCAGCCAACTGTAGGGGACCCTGGGTTCTAGGTCAAAGGGTAGTGAGCCTTTTACCCGTTAGCAGCTCCTTGGCTGGGTTTCCCCTATTGCCCATTATCTGGTATCAGCTAGAGGCCAGTGACCACTCCCCTAACCTGAGGACACATCCTCTCCCCCAAGCCAAGAAGATCTGTTAGTAGACACTACTCCTCCCCCATCCCTGGAACACAGAACAAGAGATAAGCCCTTATTTTTTGAGATGCAGTCTTGCTGTTTCCCAAGCTGGTCTTTTACTCCTGGGCTCATGATCTTCCCACTTCAGCTTCCCTAATAGTTGGTACTACACACATGCACCACTATGCACAGGTTGTAGAGGTTTAGACCAGGGTGGGCCATGATAGACGGGATTATTAGGAGAGGCAGGAAGCCACTGTAAAGACAGCTATCTCCCCTTCTCTAGGGCCTCAAATATTTGAGGGGTTGGTTCCTGGGTCCCTTGGGTATGTGGAACCTCTAGCTCTTTGCTTATTTTTTGACTGCACCCCCAAGTGCCCCACACCCCATGTTCCTGTTTTTCTCCATTGTTGCTAAATCACAGCTGACATTTTCCTGGCCTGGAATTAAGCACTGTAGTCTCCTGGCCATTCCTTATAGGAAGTGAGAATGGAGAAGCGGATGGGGGAAAACAGATCTCTCCAGAGGGAGAGGCTGGCATGGGAGGGGCTGGTGTCTAGTGGCATGGACACAAGGGATCCACAGGCGGTGCCCATAGGCACTCGTCCCTTCCCTCCCCAAAGCTCCCCCCCTCCCGCCCAGGAAAGGCCTGCGAAGCTTCCTTCCTTCCTCTGGGAAACACATCCATCCAGGGCAGACTCATCCCGGTGACCACACAATGGCCCTTATCAGCTGTGGAGCCAGGCAGAGACCCAGTGGAGACCAAGTCTCACATATTTCCTGTTTCCACCCAGCAGGTCAGGGGTGGGCCCAGAGCAGCCATATCCTGACTGGGGCCAAGAGGAGGGAGCGCAAACCCCTTCCCTTTTCCGCCTCTCAATCACTGCTGGGCTCACTGCTCCCAATTAAGGAGGGGCCCTGCAACAGGAGGCTGGGACAGAAGTGTCGAAGTACTCAGTGCATAAAAGGGAGATGTAAGTGTGTGGAGAAATGGGGATCTTTGGGATAAGGAAGCCCTGGAGCCAAGTCCCAAGGATAGATGAATGAAAATATGGAGTGAGGATAATGCTGGATGTTTTTCCGCATGTATTTTTTTTTTTTTTTTAATTTGCTTCCTTGTAATAACCTTACAAACAGGTACATTTGAAATCATTTGGGGGGCCTGGGAGATGGCTCAGTAGAGTAAGCACTTCCTTGGCAAACGTAAGGGCCTGAGTTCAATCCCCGGTTCCACCAAAAAAAAAAAAAAAAAAGAAAAGAAATCATTTGTATTTTACAGACAACAGACGCTCCTCTGTGGTGAGATAGGGTAGGATTCAACACTGATTCAGCCCACAAGTCCAGACCCATTCCTGTATTTCTCTTCCCTCTGCCAGCATTAAGGAGTCACACATAGTATAAAAGCCACATTTCTAATTGTCCCCCAGTGTAACAGGCACAGAACACAGGCAGTTATGGCTTGCTGGAAGCTGAGGGGAAAATTCTTCATACACATGGCTCCCAGGGTAGAATACAGAATGCTGATCAACCGGAGTGACTCTGTCTCAGGTGGCAAATGGATGTGACAGTGACAGAGGTTTCCTGAAGTGTCTTCCCTAGAGAAAGGCTGTAGAGTCATCATAGGCAGAAGGCAATTGGCAGGAATGGGGAGAGGCTATGTTCACAGGGAACCTACAGAATGATCTCTGAGGTCCTCAGAGCCAGGTCCTCCAAACTCTCTTCATCCTGGCTTTTCCTTCCACTTGCCCGCTTAACCCTGCTTCTAGGTCTCTGAGGAGTCTGGTGGGGTGGGAAAGGGGGAGAGAGAAGGAGAGAGGGAGAGGGAGAGGGAGAGGGAGGGAGGGAGGGAGGGAGGGAAGGAGGGAAAGAGAAAAGAGGGAGAGGGAACGAGAGAATAGGGAGGGAGGGAGAAGCAGTTTCTTGCCAATGGCTAATGATGGGGGTGGGGAGGAGGGCAGATGAGTCTGAACTTGCAAGGATCATCCTAGATGTCTACGGTAAAGCTCCAGCATCACCTCTGAACTCCTCACAAGAGGGCAAGTTAGGGGCATGGGAATGCTTATCCACAGAAGCTACCTCAGCTCCCCAGAATTCTCTCGGCTCAGGCTCTGGGTTAAAATTCCAGTCAGGATAGGGGAAGGCTGTGCTGGCACAGACCTTCCTGACTGACCCACTCATAGCCACTGTATGTAAGAGCCTACGTGGCAGGGACCTTCAATCCTGTCCACTTGCTATACCACTTCTACTGAAACCAGGGATCCTCGACCCTCTGCTCTGCTCACCCACTATTGGGACAAGCCATGAAATGCTAAGACTTCTGGAACCCAGTGTTGCTTGGGGCCAGTACAAATGTTAGCATCTACCCTCAGGCAGCCTGAGGCCCAGGATGGCACGACAAAAATGTACGCCTGTGCCAGCTGGGGCATGTGCCTGGCAGGAGTGCTTGGGCAGGCCTGGGAGAGGGAGAGGGAGAGGGAGAGGGAGGGAGGGAGGGAGGGAGGGAGGGAGAGAGAGAGAGAGAGAGGGAGGGAGAGAGAGAGTTCAAGAAATGAGATGCATGTTGGAGGATCCTTCCCAAGTCTTCAATGCTGATAAACTAGCTAGTTTCACTCATATCTCAGTAATAAACACCTGTATTTTAAGTGCCAATTCTAGTGATTTAGCCTGCAGAGGGTAAGGAGGCTGGCTAGAGCGCACCCTGGGAGGTAGGAAGGTGGAAAATACTTGGCTGCTTCCTCAGGGGCTGGGCCTGTGGTAAAGCAGAGCTGGCTGCTAGCTGTAGCCTCCAACCTGGATTCAGTTGTTCCTATTTGGGCTCACATCTGTGCTTGGGCTTCACTTGGTAGATCTCCTGCCAAAAAGAAGCGAAGCGGTATCTGCAGGGATAAAACAGGTGGCAGAAAGGGGAATGTACATCATTCTCCATACCTTCTCACCACTTCTATTCCCAAAGGATATGGCCCTACATGTAGGGGTTTGCTCCTGAGCCGGGGGGCTCAAGTCCTCTGAAATACTCTTTTCCTTCCCCAACCAGCATCCCTTACCTTGAAGGGTTTGCTGATCCCCACCACAGAATGCAGATTGTTGCTATAATAACAGAGGAGAAACTGATCCTCAGTCTCAGGGATATCATAAATGTTAATGTAGACCTGAAGGGGAAGGTGAACAAGAATGGAGTCAGCTCTACTACCCAGCTACAAATCAGCACTCTTCTCCTTCTAAAAGAAAACAGTATACAGATGAGCCTGGCTGCTGGAATTGTACCTGGTTCAGGTTGTCATCGAAGGAGACCTGGTTGTCCCCAACCCAGACATAGGACACATAGTCATTAATGTGGCGCATCCCCACCTGTGGAAGGAGGTGGGAAAGTTAGTGGTTAAGGAGGACATGAGGGGCTGGTGAGATGGCTCAGTGGTCTAAAGCACCCACTTAGAACAAGCTTAGCAAAGCACAGGGACCGCGGTTCAATCCCCCAGCACCACATGCCAGGCAGCCCCGCCCCCTGGTGGGCTGAGCTAGCCACACACACACACACACACACACACACACACACACACACACAAATAAATAAAATTTTAAAAAAAAAGGAGGACATGAGAACTTACTGAAAATCCTAAGGAGAGGATGGTCCCATTGCTGGGGCTGGCCATTACACTATGTCTCCCTTCCCTTCCCTGCCTGCCCTTAGGAAGGTGAGAACCCCCGAGAGGGAGGGATGTCTACCTAGCTACCATGAGTCCTCAAGTGGGATAAAATGGGGGGCTGTGGCTGGTAGATTTCAGCCTTGCCTACCACATCACCTTGTACAGTCCAATCCAGTCCCAGGGGCTGCTCACAAAGTCTGGGCTTGAGGAGTAGCTGATCAACATGTCGTTCTCCATGGTCCATGGGCCCTCAGCCATTAGGGTGATCAGTGAGACAGACATCAATGGCTTCAGCTACACAGGAGCAGAAAGTGGGTTGAAATCTTATAAACAATTCCCTCCTCTCAAGCAACTGTTCCTCACTGTGTCCTTCCAGTACAGTGAGAGGAGCAGGGGCATCTAGAGGTCTAGGCATAGAACTTCATGGGCTACCCTAGCTGACCTTGGCTGGCCAGCAGCAAAGAGAAAGGGCCAAAGGCTTGGCAGAGGAGTAGCTGGCCTCACCAGGGAGAATGGGGCTGAGAGCCAGGAGGGTGACAGAGGGAGCCAAGTACTGAGGATGAAGGGAGAGGGATTGCTAGGAGGCTAAAGAATTCTTAAATTTTAAAAATTTATTTATTTATTTATTTGGTAAAGGGTCTTGTTATGTAGCTCACACTCACAGTAATCCTCTTGTCTCAGCCTCTCCAGCACTGAGGGCTGGCATGGTGGGCCTGAGCATGCAGTACCAGGGATTGAACCTGAGTCTTTGCACTTGCCAGGCAAGCACTTAGACCACTGAGCTATCTCCCTAGCTGCCTACAGCATTTCTGACTCAAAGGCCCCAATCTAGTATACACTAATAAGAACAGATATAATGATGAAGAGTGGCTTCCAGGCCACTGAAAGGAAATTTTTGTTGTTTTGAGGTACCAGGGATTGAACTCAGGACTCTGCACTTGCCAGGCAGGTGCTTATTCTACTGAGCTATCTCCCCAGTCAAGAACAGATATAAAAAAATAAAAATAAAAAATAAAAAGAACAGATATAAACATACCTGCAAAATGGTATAAGGATCGAGAAATTGGTATAAAAATGCAAAGGCTTAGGGATGGCCAGTGGGTTAAAGAAGTGAGCACTCTGTTGATGGCAATATATAAGGAGGGAGGGAGCTCCTTTTGCAACCTGATCCAGATAGGTTTAGGATGAATAAAAGGAAGTTCTATTTCACACAGTAGATAATAAGCTTAATGAAAACTCATTAGCCCCAAGGGAGAGTAGCAAGAGGAAATAGAAACCTATTCACAAGGGCTTGAACATGTTTTTGACAGACAGAGCCATCAACAGCTCCTAAGAGCTGGGATACCTGACCATAGGGGAAAGGCAATCATGTCCACTACAGCTGTTCCCTGGGGACTGGTTGATATTAGAATCCAGCCCTGGAGGGTTGGGGATGTGACTGACCCAGCATAATTCTCCCTTTGTCAAGTATAGGGCAGCCCAGAAGTTCACCTGAAAGTCAAATGTGCCAGTGACAGGCTTATGATCACTGATGCTGTACATCATGTGGCTCCTGTAGTCCTTCAGAGACAGAGTGAAGTAGGGGACAGGTAGACTGGAGGAGAAAAAGTTGGCCCGGGACTGCCGCTTCAACCTCCACAAGATACGGTCGGTCCATGCAGGCTTGCGTTTCTTCTCACTGGATATGGGGAAGAGGAATGGGGACAGAAGAAAAGGGTTGGTCAGAGAGCAGGAATGAAGAACCCCATGAGCCTACAGGGGTCCCTAACTTCAATCTACCAGTGGCTAGAGACTCCTTAGCCAGAGCTACAGGGAGCATGGCAGCATGCAGGAGGGTGCCAGACAATCCAGAGTGAGTGCTAACCTCTGTTAGACATAGCCAGACTCTTCCTACCATGTTTATACACATCAAATTGTGACCTAGAAATATTCTATTTCAATGATTCTCTTATTTCTTTAACAAAGGCCACATAAGATCAAAGAGGGTGAGACCTGAGTTTGAATTTAGCTTTCTTGCCAACTAAAGGCATGAGTGTAGGAAAAAGGGAAGCATTTGGGGAGTGCTTACCATGTGCCTGTGAGTAGTGGCATTATCATTCACCCTTCACAATAAGGTACAGAAACAGAGTCTTAGATGGGGAGTAACATTCCCAAAGTCATACAGCTACTAAGTAGTAGAGTCAAAACTGCACTCAAGGCCAGGCAGCAAGACCACATAACACAAGTTTTTTTTTTTTTTAAACATTTATTTATTGTGTGTGTGTGTGTGTGTGTCCAGCTCAGCCCACCAGGGGGCGAGGCTGGCTGGCATGTGGTGCTAGGGGATCGAACCGCAGTCCCTGTGCTTTGCCAAGGTTGTTCCAAGTAGGTGCTTTAGACCACTGAGCCATCTCGCCAGCCCAACACAAGCTCTTAACTACCAAACCACCTTCTCTTACAACTTCCTTCGTCACCTTGGAAATGGAGATAATAACTTTTACCTCAGCTGGGTATAGTGGCACATAGTGGCACATGCCTAGTTTTTGATCTCCCAGTCAGTGCCTAAGTTAGTGTCTGAACTTTTCTTTTTCCTTTGGTTTTAGGCATGTAGTTATTTTATGAAAGGATACTTAAAGCTAGAGTGTATTTAAAAATGTTTATGAGGGCCGGCAGGATAGCTCAGCAGTCTAAAGTGCCTGCTTAGGCAAGCCTAGGGACTGTGCTTTAATCCCTGGCACTGCATGCCACTCCAGCCCTGCTCCCAGGGTGGGCTGAGTGGGACACAAAAATAAATAAAATGAAATAAAAGACATATTTTTTTAAAAAAATTTTTAATTTTATTTGTGTGTGTGTGTGTGTGTGTGTGTGTGTGGCCAGCTCAGCCCACCAGGGGGGGCTGGCTGGCATGTGGTGCTGGGGGATTGAACCGTGGTCCCTGTGCTTTGCTAAGCTTGTTCTAAGTAGGTGCTTTAGACCACTGAGCCATCTCACCAGCCCGAAATAAAAGACATTATAAAAAAAAAAAAAGTTGTTTAAAAAAAATGTTTATGACATGTTTTTCCATATTAAAGGATTTCACTGTGACAGTAGAGCATATTAATCATATCAGGGTAATTAGCGTATTTTCCTTATAACTACTTTATGTTTAGATATTTGATTTCTTCTCTTCTGGGTCTTTTATTATTTATTTATTTATTTATTTATTTAGAGACAAGGTCTCACTATGTAGCCCAGGTTGGCTCTGAACTCACAGTGATCCTCCTGCCTCAGCTTCCCAAGTGCTGAGATCTCAGGCTTGTACCACCATGCCCACCTCTTACACTTATTTATTTTGGTGGTACCAGGGATCGAACTCAGGACCTTGTGCTTGCCAGGGAGGAACTTATTCCACTGAGCTATCACCCTAGCCCCACTTTATTATTTTTATGTATTTGGTACAGGGTCACTACACACTATGAGTCTCCCAGCTTGGACTTGTAGTGATCCTGTTTTAGCCTTCTCAGCGCAGGGATTACAGGCATGCACCACCACACCCAGTCTTCACGGCTGGCTCAGTGTGCCTGAGGTCCAGTTGGCATGGCATGTGATACCAGGGATTGAACCATGGTCCCTGTGCTTAGCGAAACAGGTGCTTAGTCTGCTGAGCTATCTCACTGGCACTAAATAACTGCCATTCCAGTCTTTCTTTTTATTTATTTATTTTTATTGAGAAATAAATATGAATGAGACAGTTTTACAGCTGATTAATAGGACATTTTTGATTATCAATACATTGTACATTGTTATCTTCTTAGTGGTTATCCATAATACAAGAAGCAGACAGGATATTCTGTCCAGTTAGTACACCTTTCTTCTCATTGAATTAAGTGAAAGTAGCTGTAAATTTATCCTATTTTGTATCTATAAATACAAAATGATCTTTCCTTTGTATCCTTTTTTTTATTGTTTATCAGAAGTGAATATTCCATTGACATCTAAATACTATAGGTGTTTGAATTCAACTAAACAATCTAACACTGTCTAGCAGTCTATAATATTAGTGGGTTATCCTCAGAAGTTATTGACTTGAGCTTTTTACAGGTCATTGTATTAATATGGCTTTACTTTATATACCTTGTTTTTCATTCCAGTCTTTCTGAACTCTAGAACATATTCCTTCTTGCTGTTTTTCTACTTGTTATGTAAGCTCCCTTTATTAATGCTCACTTCCTATCATTTCTAGCCTAGAGTTATGAAGCAACTGAGGCAAGGACTAGCTTTGGGAGCCTACCAGGTATCCTTAGCATTAATATAGACACCAGCAGTCATCAACTTCCCAAATGCAAAACCACAATTTCTGCTTGGCACAGTGGCACATGCCCATGGTCACAACTACTCAGGAAGCTCAGGAAGGAGGATCCCTTGAGACCAGGGGTTGGAGAACAGCCTGGACAATATAGTGGTGTTTCATCTAGAAAAACAAAACTACCAACCAGGGCTACATATTCAGTACAAACCTAGCCTGGATAGCAAGACCCTATTTCAAAACTAAAATGAAACACCTATAAGCTCAGTCTTTCTCCTAAAAAAAAAAGTCCTTCCAACCAGGCATGTGGCACAGGGCTATAATTCCAGTACTTGTGAGGCTGAGGCAGAGGATCAGCCAGGATTGTGGGGCGTTCAAGACCAGCCTGGGCTAAAAAGTGAGTTCAAGACCAGTCTGAACTCCATAGCGAGACCCTGTCTCAAAATTTTGCAGGTTGGTTTATTTATTTATTTATTTATTTATTTATTTATTTATTTATTTTTTTAGTGGAACCGGGGATTGAACTCAGGCCCTTGCACTTGCCAAGCAAGCACTTATTCTACTGAGCTATCTCCCCGGCCCCATATTTTTTAATGTATTTAGTACAGGGTCTACAGGGTCTCACTACACAGATCAGCCTCTCATAGTAATCCTGCTGTTTTCAGCCTCCCAAGTGCTGGGATTACGGGTGCATGCCACCAAATCCAGTCTCAATCGGTGTCTCAGCAGGCCCCGGGATCAAATCCCAGTCCCTGTGTCTGCCTAAGCAGGTGCTTTAATCTGCTGAGCTATCTGGCCGGCCTTAGACCCTGTCTCAAAATAGCTCAGTGTGAACACACTCAATTCAATCTCCATTAGCCTTTTTTTCCCCTCAAAGTGCCCCTCCAATCTTTTTTTTTTAAATATATTTTTTTAAATTTTTAGAATTTATTTATTTACGTGTGTGTGTGTGTGTGTGTGTGGCCAGCTCAGCCCGCCAGGGGTGGGGCTGGCTGGCATGTGGTGCTGAGGGATTGAACCGTGGTCCCTGTGCTTTGCTAAGCTTGTTCTAAGTAGGTGCTTTAGACCACTGAGCCATCTCACCAGCCCCCTCCAATCTTTATGTATTCACTCTCATATATTTGTAATCATTCTGAAACACTATTTTTGTCTCTTGCTTATTCAATTACTATTTTAAATTAACATTTCCAAGGCACTACTGTGCCTCAAGCAGCAGCAGTGACTGAGAACACTGCCTCGGTGAACGCATTCTGGATTCAGACACCAGCTGAGGGAGACTTGTCCTGGTAACTCAGAGCTGTGTGCCCTAGGCAAGCACCCTGCAGCTCTCTAGCTACACTTTTTCAACTCTAAGATAGGATCATAACTGCAGTCACTTCAAAGACCAACTGTGAGGAGAAAAGAAAAAAGTTAAGACTCATCAAGGGAGTGGTCAAGAAGCTGTATGTCTGGCTCAACCACAATCTGCCTCATAGGCTTCTTGGGCTGTTTCCGGACTTTGTTTCTTCTGCGGAGTACTTAGATACCAGCGTGTGACATCCTTATCCCAGGAACTACTACTAGAGGTCCCTGATTCACCTTGCACGTCAGGTGCCTAGTGATACTCAAACCTGGCAACAAACTACAGAAATGCACCTTCTTTTAAAAAAATCAACCCCTTCTCAGCTATTCTGTGTTGGTTCAGAGCCCAGACCCGCTGTTAGGTTGGGGTCCTCCCTGAGTCCTGACTACAGCTTTTTCTTCTTTATTCCTGGGGACCTGCTACCTCCTTTTTCCTTTTTTGGTCCAGCTCATCACTGGGCACCTGTATTGTTCCTTCTTTTCACCAAGATTTATTAGATGCCAGGCAACTGAGGAGATGACAAAAAACAGGATGTATTAAGGTCTTTTTAAAACTTCCCCCCTGTGGTGGTGGAGCGAGCTGCGGGGCAGGAACTATGGCAGGACAGGCATTTTGGAAGTTTCTCCCGCTGTTTGACTGCATGTTGGTTGAAAGGAGCACAGCTGAAACTGTCACCAAAGGAGGCATTATGCTTCCAGAAAAATCTCAAGGCAAAGTGCTGCAGGCAACTGTGGTTGCTGTGGGGTCCGGCTCCAAGGGGAAGGGTGGAGAGATCCAACCAGTTAGTGTGAAAGTTGGAGATAAAGTTCTTCTTCCAGAATATGGAGGCATCAAAGTAGTTCTAGACGACAAGGATTATTTCTTGTTTAGAGATGGTGACATTCTTTGGAAAATATGTAGAGTGAAGTAAATCACTGTTGAAGTGGCGTCACCAACACTGCCCATTCCACTGAAGTTCTGTGTCTTTCATCATGTACATAATTTCCATGTCTCTTTTATAATAAACTGATGATATCTAAACTAATCACATATTTTCTCTAAACTTTAGTTTCACTGTACTGGTGTAAACACTTCCAAATAAAATATGTAAATGAATGTTTAAAAAAATAAATATAAATAAATAAAAATTTCCCCCTTTTGCAGTCCTGAGGATTGAAGCCAGTGCCTTGTATATGCTAAGCAAGCACTGTACTACTAAGCCAAATCTAGACTTTAAAAGAGTATTTTTTTGAGGAAAAAGGTCTTGCTAAGTCTAGGCTGGCCTTGCACTGTGTTCATTCTGCTTCTGGCTCCTGAGTGGACAGAATTAAGTGCTGTAGAAGCAGCTTAGGGCCAAGGCCCTCGAGTTCAATTCCTAGTACTGCCAAAAACAAAACAAAACCAAAAACAAAACAAAAAAGCAGTGTATATTCTTGTACATCTCTGTTTCTCATAATGGTTACAATGTGGGCTCTTCTGTGTCCTGGGCCCTGTGATCAGTGTGTTATGAACTGTTCTAATTTTTATAACAAGCCCATCTAGGAGCCGGGGAGATAGCCCATTTAGAGCCGGGAATAAGCACTTGCCTGGCAAGCGCAAGGACCTGAGTTCAATCCCCGGTTCCGAAAAAAAAAAAAACCAAAAAACAAGTCCATCTTACAGGTTGCATTCTTCCTCTATGGCAGGAAACTGCAGTTGAGAGAAACTATCCTGTCCAGGTGGAAGCTGGATGCTTGCCCAGCCCAGGCTATGAGGCCTGTCGGCCTTCCACTGCACTCCATTATCTCCCCTGTCCCCCACCCCCAGCTAGTCTTGCTAATTGGCTCAAGCAACAAGAACTGTCCCATAGTTTGCATCATGAAAATGGAGCCTCAGTAATACTTTTAGAAACATTTCTGAGATCCTCCCTCCCCTCATGGCCTGGCTACATTGTCCCAACTAGTCCCAAACTGTTGGGCTCAAGTAATCCTCCATCCTCAGCCTCTTCAATCTGAGAAAGGATGCATAGACTCTATACACTACAGTCTTTCAGGTAAGTGAGCATGCCTTTGCTTCCAAAAACTTAAAACCAAGAATCTATCTATGTATCTATCTATGTATCTATCTAT
>NW_004524648.1:1895615-1907217 GCF_000260255.1 Octodon degus | reverse complement strand
TATCTATCTATCTATCTATCTATCTATCTATCTATCTATCTATCTATCTGAGACAGAGTCTTACTATAGACCAGGCTGGTCTCAAACTTATGGTGATCTTCCTGCCACAGCCTCCTGAGTGCTGGGATCACAGGCGTGTGATACCATATCTGGCTAAACTCTGTAAGATTCTGTTGAGTCTCACCTTCTGGGGCTGGCAGGTTAGCTCAGTTGTCTAAAGCACCTTCGTTACCAAAATCAGTCAGGGCCAAGGGACTATAGTTTGATTCCTAGCACTACATGCCACACCAGATCCACCCTTAAGGCAGCCTGAGCCAGCCAAAAAAAAGTCTCACCTCCTGGACCATGACGTGTTCAATTTCTGGGTCCAAAAGCACTTTTCTCTTTAGCTCCTTGTAGAAGGCTTTAAAGTGTTTCATTGAATCCTGGGCCACAGTTAACCTATCAGGCACTTAAAAGTCTTGAGTAGATTTGATTATATCTTCTATTCATTGTCTATGAAGGGTCATCTGTGTCATAATACTGATTAAATCCAAACCCCAATGCAATCTCTGACACTAACAGGATTTTCCTCCCTACCTTTAGTCCTTCCATCCGCCCCTGTAATGGAGCTGACCTCGTTTCTCATTACATTTTGTTTCAGGGGTACTGCAATGGCAGGTCAAAGCTGCACACAAATAACCCTAGTCACTTGGTACAACCAGACAGGTCAGGGACCCTAGTGGGTCAGACTCCACTCAAGGTGTCGCCAGTCAGTGGTGCTAACTGGAATGCCTGCTCCTCTTCTTTCTCTCAACTCTGTTTCCTCCTTGATACTTTCCTTGGTAGGTAGGGTACAGCTCACCAATAAAGCACTTGCCTATGATACATGTGGCCCTGGGTTTAATCCTCAGCACAAAACAAAAAAGATATTCTGGGGCTGGAGAGATGGCTCAGTGGTCTAAGGCACCTACTTAGAACAAGCTTGGCAAAGCATCAGGGACCGCGGTTCAATCCCCCAGCACCACATGCCAGCCAGCCCCGCCCCCTGGTGGGCTGAGCTGGCCACACACACACACTCTCTCTCTCTCTCAAATAAATAAAAATTAAAAAAAAATAAAGTTAAAAAAAAAAAAAAAAAAAAAAGATATTCTCCTTGAAGAATCTGATCTACTCCTTCGCACTTTAGCTGCTAGCCCCTTTTGGCACTTATATAGTGTTCTGGAAACCTCTTCTCCTCAGCTCAACAGTATTTATTTGTATTTCGCTGCAATGGGTGGATCCCTGCATTAGACTGGTTTAAATACCATGACTTTTCCTTTTGTCCTCTTAAGCTCCCAATTTAAACACATGCCAGACACTGTCTTCATATGAGGGACGGTCCAATTCCTGCCCTCTGGACATTCACAGTACACCCAGAAGGTCACCCTGAATCTTACAAACACCAGTGAAACAGGATGTGTGCAAGGCTTGGTGGCAGCACAGGGTAGGAGAGGAACTTGGTGAGTCAAGGGAGGGACTGAGGAAGGCTTCCTGGGAGAGATGATGTCTGAATGGGGCTTTCAGGAGGGATTAACAGTTTTGATTATAATGATGTCTCTATTTTCTAGGTCAGCTGCCAGCTGCCTCTACAAGCAGGAATACTTTAGTTATGATGTCCCCTATTCCTACTCAAGACAGTCCCTCATTCTCATTTTCAGGCAAGGGGAAGGAGTAGTGAAAGCTCATGGGTCTGGAGTCAGAAGAACCTGGGTTCAAATTCTTGCTCCAACACTAAGTCTGCTACTACCTGGTTTAGATAATCCCTGAGACTCATAATCCTTATTTACACAAGTCAGTAACAAGGTAGATATGTTAAGAATCAAGTGAAGGTCCGGCCTAATAGCTCAGCAGACTAAAGCGCCTGCTTAGACAGAGAGTAGCCATGCCGACCCTACCCCTGGGGCTCACTGGGACAGCGGCGATTGAGACGGACATGGTGGTATGTGCCTGTAATCCCAGCACTTGGGAGGCTATAAACAGGAGAATCACTATGAGTCCAATCTATGTAGTGAGACCTTGAACACCCTGTAGATTCTGCCCTAAAATACAGAAGAAAAAAAAAAAAAAAAAGAATCAAGTGAAATGATGCACAGCCTTTTGCACAATTCCAGGTACATGCTAAGTGATCAATAATGTCAATCACCATGAGCTCTTACATAGAATAAGTACCAATCTCTTCCAGAGTAGATACTTGCTGTTTTCCTGCTGCTGGCAAAACTGACTGTGCACCTTTTTTGTTTTTCTTCCATTGCTGGGGATCAAGTCCAGGACCTCACATATGCTAAGTGTGCACTCTACACTGAACTACACCCCTGGCTATTAACTGCCAATTCTGAGGAAAGCACTACAGAGTCCAGCTGGGTCTGGATCCCAGCTCACCACTGGTTGAGCTACCTGAGCCTGAACTATCTGTGGGCCTATCTACTCTGTCAGACCCTGCCAGCTCCAGCCCATACCCAGCTGCTTCAAGCAATTACAGTCTGCTGGCAGTCTCCAAATTGTACCCTGACCACATGGCAAGTGGGTTCTCCTTTCACTTTTTGTGCCCACTCCCTTTTGAGTAGTCCTGGGGATTGAACCCAGGGCCTTGCACATGCCAGGCACAATTGACTCTGCATTCAGTGGTAGAGGTTCCAGCCTCCAAGGACCCAGTCAGTTCATTGAAGCCTTACAGCTCTCCTTTCCAATGGATGGCTGCAGACACAGGCAGTCTTGCTGTAGCTATGGCCAGGGCCTGCCATCTTGCCTCCTTTTCTGTCTGCTCTGTCACCAGTGTTCACCGCATCTGCTTGTATGGTCAGCCTTGGCCATGGCCCCACCCCATCTTGTTCCATACTCCTGAAATGGCTCTCCTCTCTGTCTTTCCTTGGCGAGCACATTTTGGGCCTGGCATACTCCTTCTAGATAGAAACAAGCCTACAGCTCAGCCTTCTGCCCTGGCCTGCTGTGAAGACACCCGTAGGCATTTCCCACCTCTTTCATAAGGCAGTCTTGCCAGGAAGAATGAAGAAGCTCATCTAGACAAAATTAGGAACTCCCCAAAATGTAAGAGGTTCTTTTCATAGGAGAGACTAGTGTCCATGCCTTATATTGGGTCAGGGACCCATGGCCAGAACCACTTTTAACCCTTAGTCTCTTTCCTCAGCTTCTTAGAAATTTTTTCAGTAAAACTACCACCAGACATCCAGGCATTGTACACGCACTGTAATCTTAGTACTCAGGAGGCAGAGGCAGAAGGATCACTGTGAGCTTCAGGCTAGCCTGAACTAAGTAGCAAGACCCTGTCTCATAAAACAAAATAACCAAACAAACCCATTCTCCAACAAATCTACCAATGAAGGAGATGAAACTAAAACTAACTGCAGTTATTACTCATGCTTACTGGGTGCCAAGCAATGGACTAATGATATTCAAGGTCTCAATTTACTCTTCACCCCATGAAGCGTATATTATCATCCCCATTTTATGTATGGCAAAACTGAGATTTAAACACCTTGTCCAAGATGAAGAGGCGCAGCATGGCAATGGATACAATGTCTCTGATTTTGTTTTGTTGGTTGTTTGAGACAGGGTCTTACTATGTTGCTCAGATAGGCTTCCAATTTGGGGGCTCCAGGGGCCATCTGGGAGATGATGGCTCAGTAGAATAAGCGCTTCCCTGGCAAGCACAAGGGCCTGAGTTCAATCCCCGGTTCCACCAAAACAAACAAAAACCTTGGAGGCTCAGGGGTACACAATTCCAGTGATCACAGAGCCCAGATTTCTGCCCTCTATCTGGGGATCAGAAGATCCTGCCACCTCCATCCTCTCCTCCAGCCCTTGCCATCCCCTCCCTGACCCATACCACTCCATTCCCCTGTGCTCTGGGGACAATCTGGGACACTAGTCAGCACTTCATACAGTGGGCAGGAGGTGCCACTCAGGAAAGAGAGGTGATGGCTAGATCTAGTCTTGCTTCTCCTACACTTCTGTTCCGCAGCAGCTCCCATAGCCACTAGTTCTAGATAATTCAACTTCTTGGGCCTCCTGGGCACCCATTTCCTTCTCACCTGGTGTCATAGTTGCTGGAGTTCTTATCAAACTTGTAGGTGGGTGAAAAGAGCAGGGGACCCTCCCGGAACTCCCGGAGCAGTGGGTCATGTCTCTTGGCAATGTTGAGCTGTAGATAAAGGCAGAGTCCCTATTTCTCCACAGTCCCAAACTAGAACACACTCCTATCTTCTCATTGTCCCAACAGCTCCCTCGTACCCCTATCCTTGCCTGATAAACCTGAATCTTGGAAACGTGACCCACCCACCCCCAGGCCCAGAGGAGGCAACAGCCTGCCACTTCCCAGTCTTTAGATCACAGGGAACATGCTTTGAATGGCCAGGGTCCCAAAAAGGCATTTCATTCTCCAAGAAACAAGGGTGGGGATGGCAAAGATGCCAAGGAAACAAGGGGGCTGGTGGGCAGTGAGGGGTCACATCAGGCCAAAGCCCTTCTGGCTCTCTACTCTAAAGCACAGGGAAAGAGCAAGCATGGGCAGGACTGCCCCAGCCCAGCCCTGCAGACTCCCTCCCTACTCACAGGGAAAGAACAGCCCCCAAGGAACCCAAGTGATGCCCTCTGCTCTCTTCACAGGGACCACAGTGAGCTCACAGTACCCTTTGGGGATGCCACCCCCCCTTGCTTGATACCTGATCCTTCTCCCAGAGGTCACTGTAGCACTTATTTTTTATGCATTCTCGAACAAAGTGCAACCCAAAGTCCTCGATCCGAAAGTTCATGTCTCCAAACCAGAGGATGAGGCTTTAGAAAGAAAGGAGGGCAGCCTGAGGGTTTGTGATGAGCTCAGAGAAGGGAGGAGCAATGGGAACTCAGGTTTGCTCAACCTAAGAGCAGAGCTATTGGAGAGTAGAAAGCTCAAGGGGGCAGGCAAGAAGACAGATGCAAGGGGAGCATCACATGGTAACGAGGACATGCGTGGGTCGAGAAAGACTATCTCACTGCTCTAACAGCACCAGTCAGGCTGAAGGGACCTGCTCAAAGGGGCATAAGGAAAATACAGCAGGCACTACCCTTCCCCTTTCCCTCCTCCCTCTCAACTGGCCACCAGCAGAGGCTGAGAAACAACCCTTCCAGTGACTCTAGGGAACTTCAGGTTTTCTGCTTTCTGAGACAGCTTCACTGTGTTGTTCAGGCTGGCCTTTAACTCACTATGTAACCCAGGCTGGCCTCAAACTTGAAGGGATTCTCCTGTCTTAGCCTCTCAAGTGCTGGGCTTACAGTGAACCTCGAGCTTTAGTTTTAACTTATGACTGAAGTCTTGAGTTATGACCTGAATGCCAGCTACTTGTGCTTCTAGATAGTCTTGAATACAGATTTAACCCTTAACGAATTTCAGAAGGAACATTAAGACATCCTTTCCTGCATGGGGTTAATTATGAAATTCTGGGCCAATGTTTCTCTGCATTCTTTTTCTTTTGGTACCACGGATTGAACTCAGGACCTTGCACTTGCTGGGCAGGCACTTATGCTACTGAGCTATATCCCCAGCCCCCAGTGTTTCTCTAAAGAGATCTGCCTGTATACTGAAGTGAGACTTTGAAGGTTGTGTGAAGCAACCTGAGCCTTCAATTGATAAATTACAACCAGCCCTTGGGAATAAATTGAGTAAATCAAGCGTCCATTGGTACTGTATTTTTTTTTTGGGGGGGGACAAGGTCTCACTACATAGTTCACACACAGGCTACCCTTGAACTCACTATATAGCCCAGTATAGCCTCAATCTTGTAGCAATCCTCATGCAGCCTCCCAAGTGCTGGGATTATAAGTGTATGCTACCACACCCGGCTCATTGTTTTTTTTTTTTTTTTTGGTGGAACTGGGGATTGAACTCAGATCCTTGCGTTTGCCAGTCAAGTGTTTATCCTACTGAGCCATCTCCCCGGCCCCTGCTTTTTTTTTTAAAGGCAGGATCTTGCTATGTAGCAGAGGCAAGCCTCAACTTTATGATCCTCCTGCCTCAGCTTCTCAAGTAGCTGGCATTACAGGTGTGTGCTCCCATGCCTGGGTTAACACAAGGTTGTTGACCTCAGATGTTTAGAAATGTACAGTGTTTCTAGTCAAGGACATAGAGGCAGAAGAAAAGGGACCTCAGGCATGCACATCCAGGTGAGTCAGTACATGACATCAGGGTAGGGGTTAGGGACAGGGTGGGAGAGAAAGCACTACTGATTGTCTGGGAAACAGAGACTGGGTTGGCATGGAGAGAGGGCAGGGTGATAGTTTGCAGCTCCAGGCTCACTCATGGTCCAGGATGTTGGGGACATTATGTCCCTGAAAATTCTGCATTTCCAGAATACGGTCAAAGTGCTCCAGCCGCTGGTCATTGTTGGCCATGTGGGGAGGCAGGTGGCAGTTGATGATGCTGATATAGTAGCCATAAAGTCTCAGGAAGATGTTGACTCCCCCTTTGTTCCCCTAGAGGGACAGTGGACAGAAGGATGGGATGCTACTCTGGGTTGGCACCATTTCCCACCCCAGGACTGAGGGAGACGGTCTCATTCTCAGCAGAATCTCCCAAGCACACACCCAGCTTCCTCAGGCAATCTGTCCATGTATAGAGCCCAGTCCACCCAGCCTGAGTCTCAGGGCTACCCAGCCCTCTCTGAGGTAGAAGGAGTATGCAAGGTACAGACCTTCCTGGAGTACCAACATTCAATTTCCTTACTTTTGCTCAGTTCAATGCTCCCCACCTTTCCCAGCTCATGGCTCAGAACAGCTCAGTCCTTACCCAGTACCCGTAGAGACCAGTAGGGGTAGATTTTGTAGAGAGGATCTGGATGAAAGGCAAATGCTGGTACTTGGCAAAAACTATTAAGAGGAGTCCCTGCATTCGGATGTGGGAGATCTGCAGGAGAATGAGGGCAAAAGTCATTCACTGGGCTAGGGATATAGCTCAGTGGCACAAGTGCCTGCGTGGCAAGCACAAGGTCTTGAGTTGAATTCCTGGTGCCAGATAAAAAAGACATTCACTGAACTGCACACACCAAGTAT
This sequence comes from Octodon degus, assembly GCF_000260255.1. Lineage (NCBI taxonomy): Eukaryota > Metazoa > Chordata > Mammalia > Rodentia > Octodontidae > Octodon > Octodon degus. The sequence continues at coordinate 1,900,155 of NW_004524648.1, read as the reverse complement.
ACCCCTGCCAGGCTTCATGCTAGGTGCTCTCCAGAGCTCCAAGGCCCAAGAAGTGCCTATCCCCAGGGACTACGGTGTCCCAGAGTAAAGGTCACTTTTACTCCTTTTCTTTCTTTCCCTCAGGTACATGGGTTTCACTTTTTAGTGGTGGGCTTGGTGGTAGAGGAGAGAGAAGCTGAGGCTGCCCGGCCCTCCGCTACTGTGGGGGCACTAATTCTCCAGGCCTAGCCATGCACATGCTCAGTGCTCCTCTCACTGCTGCTGCCCTGGGACTCTTGGGCATCAGCAAGCACTTCAGCCTATTGTATCCTCAATACAGCAGGAACAATACGATGTCACAGATGCTGGGAAGAACTGACAGTGAGTATTTTTTGGTTTAAGAATTATTTTTTCTGAAATGTGGCCTTACTGTGTTGCCCAGTCTGGCCTTAGAACTGCAATCCTTCTGCCTCAGTATCCCAAGTAGCTGGGAATACAGACATATGCCACTGTCTTTTTTTTTTTTGGCTCCGAATACCCTCAGGGGTGGTTTGGCTGGCTGGAGTGTTGTGGGGATCGAACTACAGCACCCTGAGGTTGACAGCTTTGTGGAAGCAGCCACTTAAAGAACTGAGCTAGGGCCAGGCCCCCACCACTGTCTATCTGGAAGGGTTTTTTTTTTTTCAGAACCAGAGATTGAACTCAGGCCCTTGCGCTTACCAAGGAAGCACTTATTCCACTAAGCCATCTCTTGCACCCCCCCCTTTAATGTATTTAGTACAAAGTCTACAGAGTGTACAGGGTCTTACTACAGAGATCAGACTCCTCGTGATCCTCCTGTTTACAGCCTCCCAAGCATTGAGATTACAGGCAAGTGCCATCATGCCCAGACTCAATGGTTTTATCAGCGTGTCCTGGAGGCAGGGCGAGCAAGGCAAGCCCAGGAACCAAACTGGCCACTGTGATCTGCCTAAGCAGGTGCTTTTAATTCCCTGAGCTATCTTCCTTTCTGCACTCTTTTTCTGTACATGTTCTAGTTTAGTGAGAAAACGGTAAAAAAAAAGAAAAAAGATTACCCCACAAGTAACCACAGATTATGTGTAGCTTCATAGCATGAAGGCAATGCACTAGGTTGAGAATGAATAGGAAGGATGTATATTTGCAGGTTTGGGAGAATAACATGTCCTAAAGTACTTGGATCTCATTTACTCTTTTCACCAACCATCTGTGGAGTCACTGTTTTGTAGGTGTGAGACAGAGATTCAGGGAGACTAACCAGTAGGACTATTCTAAGACTGCTGAAATGCCACTATCTGCAGCTGCCGGGACGGCGTGGGAACTGGCTGCAGCCAGTGACTCTCTCTTAGGTTCAGGCTGCCTACACCCACCATCCAAGTAGTTGTTTCCGGAGCAGGAGGTGCAGAGGCCAAGGAGGAAATCCCCGGGTGGGGAGTGTACTGGGGCCTTCCAGGAATTATGAAACCTGATCTCACAGGCTTGAAACCTTAGCATAGTGGAAGACTCAAGCAGGGGGAACCCCAAACTCAGCACTGAGTGAGGGAAGCATTAGAACCTGAGGTAAGCCTGAGGATGCTACAAATATGTCTTCAACACCACCCTCCACCCCCACTCAGGCTGAACTATGAGGGACTGACTCCCACAGTAAGGGCCAGCATCTGATAAACATTCAGCAACAGATTTGATCTTAATCTTAACTCACAGACCAAGTTTAGGACACTGAGCTCTACCATAAAAACCATTCTACTCTGTAAAGGAACAGAAGTACGTGAGGGGCAAGGAGGATGGGCTTGAGAGGTGACAGAGTCAGATGAGGAGAAAGGCTGGAGTTGTGGAAAAGCAGGAGACTTTAGAGGAAACTCCAGTTGGGAGAAATGAAGCAGGAGATACTAAAGAAGAAACTGGCAGGAGGTGGTAGGAAGCCCTGAAATAGCAAAAGGGGTCAGCCCAGGCTTCTCAGCCTGTAAGCAGCAAATCCCTACCCAAAAAGTAGACCATAAACAGGGCCTGCCTGTGAACCTCAATTCTCAGGTGGGGCAAGGGCAGCATCCCTTTTGCTATATGGCCCTTAGGCTGCCCACTCAACCTTGGGAAGCTTCATGGGTGGAATGGGTAGTGTCTCTACCACTGGCTGAGCTAGTTTCCTAGGCTCAGTTCCATCCTATCAACCCCTTGCTAGTCAGCCAAGGCACAAGGGAATGCCTTGGGAAGGGAATGAGTGGTGAGAGAGGTGGCGTAGTCCCAAGTCTGCAGGGAGAGGCCTGGAACTGACTGGGAAAAAAATAAGAGCCTGGCATTCTCTGGCCTCAGAAGGAAGATGAATCTTTTTTTTCCCCCAGTAGTGCAGTGGGACATTTGCTTTTTTTTTTTTTTATACAGAGTCTTACTATGCAGTTAAGATTGGCTTTGAATTCACTAAGTAGCCCTGTCTGGCTGCAAAATTGTGGCAACATCCCTGCAAAAGGACTAAACCTTATATTCTTTCGTATCCTTCAAGGACACCCAGTTCTTGTTCCAGCACCCTCAGAGAAGGTGGGGTAACCGCCCACCCAGGTGCAGGGCACTGAACCTAGGGCTTTGTGCATGCTCGGCCAGCATTGCACTACTCAGCCACCTGTCTGGCCCTGGCAATAGAATGAAGAACAGCAGTCACCCTGGGGAGGAAACAAACAGATTGTGGGTATTTCCTAGAAGCTGTAAAGTAGGTACTTTGAATGGCAGCATATTTCACCCATAAGGTACAAGGCAGAAATAAGAAGACCAGCCATCTGGAGCCTTCTGTTGATTCTACTAAGGTCTAAAGTTTCATCAAAGTTTTACCATCTAGTCGCTCCGATTAAGAACCTTTTCCCTCCATCTACTCCCTCCCCCCACTTTTGGTCTTTTTGAGATAGGGTCTCACTATACAGGTCAGGCTGGCCTTAAGCTCACTTTGTAGTCCAGGCTTGTCTTAAACTCACAACAATCCTGATGCCTCAGCCCCTCCAAGTGCTGAGATTGCAGGCGTTTGATACCACACCTACCTGTTTAATTTTTTCTTTTCTTTTTTGATTTTTTGAGACAGGGTCTTGCTATTTAGTTCAAGCTGGCCTTGAACTCCTGGTGATCTTTCTGCCTCAGCCTCTTGAGTGCTGGGATTATGGCATGCACTATCATACTCAGCTGATTTTTTTTCTTCTTTACCTTTTGAGACATGGTCTGTTCTAAGGCTAGCCTAGAACTCCCAGGTTGGCCTTCAATTCACAATCCTGCCTCAGCATCCCAAGTGCTGGGATTACAAGTGTGCACTACCCTTCTGGCTCCCTATCTCTCCCCTTTCCTAACCACTTGAACTCTAGAGATTTGACTTGCAAGTCCTCTATGATCAGATATCCTCTGATATCAGATTAGATATGCGATATCTCTAAGCCTTATAGCTCATTAGTGTAGCAAAGACATACATTAATTTAGAACATGGCCTATAAAATTTGAAAGACCTAGATGCAAATACCAAATAGCCTGTGATTTCTGAAACTTAATTTTATCTGTAATATACCTCCATGTCAAGAGTGATTAAGACTTTGAAATAATATATGCGAGAAGTTTATGTATGACTGAGGTAGAAGGGTCACAAATTCAAGGACAGTCTGGGCAATTTAGCAAAACTGCTTCAAAATAAAATCTAAAAAAAAGGGCCGGCCAAATATCTCAGTGAATTAAAGCGGCCTGGGGATTTGATTCCTGGGCCTGCTGTGCAGGCTCCAGCTCCAGCCCCACCCCCTGGGCACACTGAGACAGCAATTGAGACTGGGCAAGGTGGCACGCACCTGTAATCCCAGCTCTTGGGAGGCTGTAAACAGGAGAATCACTACAAGTCTGATCTAGTAGTGAGATCCTGAATACCTTATAGACCCTTCCCTAAAAATACAAAAATAAAAAAGGGCTGGAGATGAACCTCAGCAGAATACTTGTCCAGCATACACAAGGCCTTCGGTTCAGCCTCCAATGCATGAGAGAAGATAAAGTATTTTTAACCTTCAATACCAAATAAGCATTTTATAAATGGCAGCAATTATCATATTCAGAGATTTCAGGTTGGGCAATGAGTAGGAACTAGAGTGGGAGGCAGAGGTAGGCACTGTGGTGTTAATCTTGGCTGAACCTGTTACTAGAATTTTACCCAAGGTGACAAATAGGCTTGAAACTAATCCCTAGAGTCCTAGCTTGGATTTAGGCATCTTGGAAAGGCACAAGGTTGGCAAGAGTCCCAGGGGGCCAGAGACAGTAAACAGCATGAACGGCTGAGTGAGCTGGAGTGGGAGGAACACATCAGACCAAACAACGGGTATCAGTGGAGGTGAGACTGTTTTCATCCCTCATGAATTTGTAAGTTACCTTGATGAAGCTCAGAGGGGAAAGCACATCCATGAGGAAGCTGCTCCACGGGTCTTCAAAGGCAGTGTCAGAAAGCAGGCTTATGATCCCAGAGTTCATTTCCTGCAAACTGACCATTCCAGGTCAGAGGAAGATACCATATTTAATTTTTTTTTTTTTTTTTTTTTTT
>NW_004524648.1:1879440-1894978 GCF_000260255.1 Octodon degus | reverse complement strand
TCGCTGTGCTTTTGCTTAGCTTAGCTTGTTCTAAGTAGGTGCTTTAGACCACTGAGCCATCTCACCAGCCCTTAGATAGGATTTGGATATGTAGTTCAGGCTGTCCTCAAACTCAAGATAATCCCAGCCTCCAAGTACTGGGATTACAGGTGTGTGCTACTATACTCGGTGTTCAAAGACATTTCATACTGCTCTTATTAGACTCTAGACCTGCTCTGATGGCCATGATTTCTCCCTCCCCTAGCTGTTTGTCTGCTAGTCTTCAATATCTGGTCACTGCTGATCCAGGACAAAAGGTACCAGGCTAACCCCAGTAAGACTGAAAACACCCCACCTACAGACTCCAGAGTAGGAAAGCAAAGTTACAGAAGTTCCCCACAGGATTAGAAGGATCAGTGAAAGTGCCCTAGTTACCTACCCAATGATATATATGTCCAGGTTCAGGTTTGGGTTATTTAGCTGAAGCAGGTCACTGAGATCTAGAGGGGGTGCTTCGGAGGCCACATTCCACGTCACAACATGAATGCTGTGGAAAGATGCAAAGGGAGGAAGAGGCTAAGATCTTGTCAAGATAATGAGCAAGGGTCTAAGCCTGCTAACAGCTGTACCAGTTCACTGCATAATAATGTAAATGTATTTTTGCATCTGGTGGTAGGAGGAGCACAGTAGACTTCATTTTTTTTTTTGTTTGTTTTTTTGTTTTTTGTGGTAGTGGGGATTGAACTCAGGACCCTGCACTTGCCAGGTAAGTGCTTATTCTACTGAGCTATCTCCCTGGCGACTTCATCTTCACTTCTTTTTGTTTTTGTCTTTCTGAGACAGGGTCTCACTATGCAGCTTAGGCTGGCCTTGAGCTCACTTTGCAGCCAAGGCTGGCCTTGAACTTGAAACAATCTTCCTGCCTCAGCCTCTCAAATGCTGGGATTACAGATGTATACCAACACCATGCCCTAGTTCATCTTCACTTTTATCCGCTAAAGCAGGACTGTACCCTGGACTGGAATCTCCACGCAGGCCCATTACTGCCCAATGTGGCCATACTAATGCTGCCAACATCAGAGCTACCGAACACAACTCACAGGCTTTTGGTCAAGCAAAGGAAAGGATGGCGGGATGGATGGCCAGGAACCTCTTAATCCATCAGCTTCTCCAGCCTTCTACATTTCAATGATCATCTATGGGTCAGTCAACAACTCCCAACTCAGCGGTTCCTAATACCAGCAGGGAGAGCTCAGGGTTCAGGTTTAGACTGCACCTGGTAAAAGGTCTTGAGCTACTAAGGCAAGGGAATTTCAAAAATAACAAAGTAACAACATCATATTCCCTTGTTTGCAGATCCCTTTAGCTCAAAAATTCTACCAACACCTTCAGGGAGGCTGAGGAGAAGTGTCTAAGTAACCAGTTTCTCAACCTTTCTCTCAAGAGCCTACCCTCTCTTGGGAAAAGTCCTCAATTGGATAACATTATCTCAACTTCATACAAGAGAAGCAGATCAGTGGCTCTCGATAATATTATGTCCTGTCAAGAGGCCAAAGGAAAGAGACTTGAAGACCTTTTTATTTTGGGGTGGGGGCAGGTGTTTGAGATAGGGAGGCTGAGGCAAGAAGATCACCAAGGGCAGCCTGAACTACATAGCAAGACTCTATCTCAAAGAACCAAGAAAAGTGAATGAATCAAGGAAAATAAAGTAGGAGTCCTTAGCTAGCCTGGCTTTGAACTCACTATGTAGCCCACAGTGGCCTCCAGAATAGCCTTGCAATGATCCTCCTGCCTCGGCCTCCTGAAGTGCAGGGATTATAGATGTGTGCCACCATGCTCAGCTTGAATACCTATTTAATAATTCCAGAAACACTCCAAGGAATCCCAGACCGCTGAGTACAGGTAAGGCAGGAGGTGCAGATTCTGTAGAAATCAAAAACAGCCACCAAATTTCCTGTGAATCTCAAGAATACCAAGAAAGAGTACCCGAAGCAACTGAAGATCCAAATGGGTCAACACAAGGCTGGGCGGAAAGGGTACCTTATTTTAAAACGTGTCTTCTCCACTAGACCTTGTTCTTAGAGATCCATGTCCTAAAAAGCAAGTCTTGAAGAAATTCTTGGCCAGCTTAAACAAACTTCCTGCCTCTCCCTTCAATGTAAACAAAATAATACAAAAAGCTCCTTCTCTGGAAGGATGAGATTACATACTTCATTTGTTTACGATCTCCCCCTGCTGTCCAGCAGAGGATTAAGGAAGGCAGCTTTTTTACTCAAAAAGCTCCTTGTTTCCGCGGAGCTTTATTCTTCCTGGATGGAGAACAAAAGTGAGGATTTCTTGTTCCCCACTCTCAGGTCTGAGATTAGCAGTAAACTCGTGCATCGTGACTTACAGTACGTTGGTGATTAACGCTGTTCGTGAAAGAGCAAGCATAAAACTAGGCTTCATTTTATTACAAGAATTTATCTAATCTAAATCTGATTTTGATTTTCAGAGGTCATAAAGGGATTAGGCAGATCCCTAAGGTGTATGTCAATGATTTTCAAAACAGGCTGCTAAGACTTCTAGCCTACACTTAAGGAGCAAATCCATTATGTCCTTAATAGCCTAGCACAGGTTTCACCTCCAAAGATCAACAGGGTCACCTGTTTGAGGCGCCTAAGGAATAATGTGCTCTGGGACATAAATTTAGGGAAAGGGTGAGCCACAGACCCTACATATGTCCCTCGGCACTGGTCTGAAAGAATGTAGGTGGGCAACCGTGCAGTGGGTCGGCCCATTCTCTCCCTGTATGGTTCTGTCCAAACGCCCAGAATCCCTACTCAGCCATTCTGCGAACCAGATTGGCCGGCTCGCAGGAGTTCTTACCCGAGCTTCATCTCTCTCGACTCAGGCAGCTTCGGTTGTCTCTCAGCAGCCATCATTCCCATGCGGTGGTACGGTTGGCTCGTGTCTCCCGGTCTAAGATGGTCACCTCCCAGGAAACCACTCAGGGAGCAAGTACCTGAAGCCTCACTAGTTCCTGGTTGTTTTTGTTCCGGATTCTGACTATTTCGGCTTCCGTAAGAGGCGGGTCTTACTACGCTAAAGTGCGGCATGATGCGATTTGGAAAGAGGGGCGGGACTCTCCAACAGATGCTAAAAGGCTACAGGCTGAGAGCAGGGACCCAAGGACACACGGAGATAAGGGGTGTATCGCCTCTCAACATAGTTCTACGTAACGAGGCCCAAGCAGGAAAGCGAATGGACGCTCACGGAGCCCCACCTCCCATCAATCCCAGCATGCCCTGCGCGGGGGTGAGAAGGCCGCATCTTCCGGCGGAAGTAACCTACAAAATCTGCGGCTTAGGGTTCTGGCTTCTGTACTTTCCTCACGCGCCAGCTGCCCAGACCTGGACTGGAGCATGCGTGGTCGCGTCTGTGCCCGTTACCTGGTCTCGCCGAGTTATTATGTTGGTGAAGATGCGCCTACATTGTTTACAACCTGTAGCCTTTTTTTTTTTTTTTTTGGTATTGGGGAGTCGAATTTAGGAACTCATGCTTGTCAGGAAGGCACTGTGCCACTGACCTATATCATCGGGCCTTGATCTCCTTGTTTTACCTTTTACACATAAGGTATTATGGAGTTTTGGGGCTCTTGGAAGTGACCATTAATGAATGAAAAGTCATTTCTTCTGCTTAAGAGATACTTTTTTTTCCTTCGGGGGTTGGTTGGGGTTACTGGGAATTGGACTCAAGACAATGCCCTTGCCAGATAGGTGCATGTGTTGCTGAGCTATATCCCCAACCCTGGTTAGCCTTTATTTAAACATGAAATACGCTCGGGGAAAGCAAATTACAATTTCCCTTACATCAGTTTTTGAATCTTCTTAGGGAAGGAGACTGCATGGGATTTCACTGAGAGCCATGACTTTCTCCCAGAAAAATACAATTTCATAAATAAGCTTTGTACAGTTCAGACCTTGATGCCAGATTAAAGTTAACCCACCTCACTCCCCACCCCCACAGGCAGGATCTCATTATGTAGTTCAGGTTGGCCTTGAAATCAAAGTTGAGGTGATCCTCCTGTCCCAGCCACCCAAACCACCTTTAAAGTCTGTTTTAGGCCTGTAATCCAGCACTCGGATCATTTGGAATTGGAGATGAACCTGGAATACATAGGAAGACCCTGACTCAAAAAAACAAAAAAAACATAGCTGGGGGTGGTGGTGCATGCTAGTAATCCCATCACTTTGGAGGCTGAAGCAGGATCACTGAGTTTGAGACCAGCCTGGACTGCACAGGGAAACCTTGTCTCAAGAAAGAAAAAAAACAAAAACCCTCCTATTTTCCTATCATAGGTCCTGCATGGTACAGCATTCTAGAAGTCATGGCCACTAAGGTGCCTCAGGTAGTGTATCTTGACCCAAGAGGTTTCAGGCCAGCCTGGGCAACATAGGGAAATCCTGTTGCCAAAGGGGGAAAAAAAAAAAACCTTTCAACCTTAAATAAATGTTCGGCTTGGTAGGGTAGATGAAGTAGAAGGGCAAAAACCCCAAGGAAAACACTGCCACTTGAAAATGGCAAAACTGTATATAGATATACAATGCTGTGTTGACAAGAGAGTATTTTATTTTATTTATTTATTTATTTTAATTTTATTTATTTGTGTGTGTGTGGCCAGCTCAGCCCACCAGGGGGCGGGGCTGGCTGGTATATGGTGCTGGGGGATTGAACCGCGGTCCCTATGCTTTTAGTTTGTTCTAAGTAGGTGCTTTAGACCACTGAGCCATCTCACCAGCCCAAGAGAGTATTTTAATTAGCAGATATTCCCTGCATAAATTTTCATACACCATTGCACCTCCTAATTCTGCCCTGGTAAAGTGGGAGAGGACACATCAGTAAGAGTTTGAGGGTACTAAATTGTGAAATGGACATATGAACATCATCAGTAAGCTGGACTCCGGAAATCTCTGTCTAGGATTTTATTAGACTGCTTTTTTCCCCAATATACCTGTATTGGAAGATTGAGACAAAAAGGCACAAACTCACATTAAATAAACAAGGTAATCTAATCAGTTCTACAAAGTGTAGTTTGTAAAAGAAGTAGCACTAGGTACCAACCAAAGTAAGTTGGGGAGTCCCAGCAGGACTGTAAAAGGAGAACTTGGGAAGAGACACATGCCCACAATACCAACCCGTCCTCACCCTCTCTTGGTGAGAAGGCCAGAGCCCAGCAGCCCTCATGTAGAGGCACTGCTACTTTCAACTGGGACTGAGACCCTAAAGGAAGCAGCTGGTTTGCAGGGGTGTGGCACACCCCCAGGTAATCTCCACATGGAGCTGAGCTTTTGCTCAGAAGTCCCTCTTGAATGCTAGGCAGTTTAGGGTGGGTGAAGAGAGGAGGAGGTACTTAAAAGAAGCCAACACTGTTGTCTAGCAGCAACACCACTCATGAGGACAGAATACCAGGGACGGTCCTTTTTCATGTGGGCAGGATCCCCAGATGCAGGCTGATCTCAGGAAACTGGAGCTCAGCTTATGCAGATGTTTTCAGTTGCGGTGAGAGTGGGAAGTGGGTGGAGGTGAAGGAGCCATGGAAAAGGCAGAAGAGCCCCCATTTCAGCTGATGCAGTATGTGTGGGTCTCACAGAAGAGCTGAAGAAAGGAGACTAATATCTGCTGATCCTCATCCCAAGGTAAAAAAAATCTGCTTATAGTATCCGTTTCTCCCAAGATAACTCACATCTGTACTTCACCTAGTTGATGAATGAAGAAGGAAAGTCTTTAAGCACAAATATAATAGTATTAATACAGAGCTTGTAGGAAAACATTTACATTTTTCTCCTGTAGGAATGCCTCTTCTCCAACTTTCTCAGACCAATGCACACTAGGTAGCAGTTGAGATACTAATCACGAATTGAATGCCCAGGCCCATTACTAAGGACCCAGGAAAAGGAGGAGACGTACAGAGGAAAAATGCAGAGGATGTCTCTGGTCCCAAAGGGACCTCAGTGAAGGTCAGAGCTAACCATGCTGCACGGTCAAATTCTGTCCACTGTTGTGCCAGGAAGGCCATCAGGATCTCCCAAGTGCAATCCCATGAGACACTCCCTTATTGCACTTAGAAATGAGTAAGGTAAGGCAAACAAAAAGATAAAAACATAAGGATAAATTATCCCATTCAGCTTCTTATTCCCAAGGGAGACTTGGTCTCTCTCACAAGTGGCACCCAGGCAAGCATGGGGCTGGATGACTGCACACACTGGCTGACACACTTCAAAAGGTTTGGGAATGGTCAGGTGACACTGTAGCTGTCTCAGATTCACCAACCAAGAAGGCATTATCTGTTTTCTCCAAAGTTGTAAGAACCAGGACATAGCAGCCTCCACTTCCCTTGAACCTGGACTTCTCCAGCCTACTTTGGTAGAATTTTATACTATGATCACTGCTTTTGATTGTCCAGGACAGAACTCAGCCTGAGGCAGGATGAACTGAGTTCTTTTTTTGGAACCAGGGATTGAACTCGGGTCCTTGCACTTGCCAAGGAAGCACTTATTCCACTGAGCCATCTCCCCGGCCCAACTGAGTTCTTTTTCTTCAAATTCATTTCCAATGATTGGAGATAAAAGGGTACATGTTCTACTAAAAAAGCTTTTTGCATGCTCATTGTGTGCAGCATTAAGAGAGCAGGACTCTTGTATTCTAACCAACCTCAAAGACAGAGGATAGGGATCTAAGAAAGCACAGAGAAAAGAGGATTATTGCTGAGTGGCAGCACCAGCCCAAAAGGGAAGAGGAGCATGAACATATAGAGCTCCTCGGGGTCAGACAGATCACTATCTACAGGACAGACTCAATTCTAAGGGTCACACTGGACAAGTCCCTCAAGATGGAGAGGTGTCCGGGGTGGCTTGTAGGCTCTACAGAATGATTCACACAGAACGGGCAACAGGAGGGCCAAGAAGCTACAGTTGTTTCCAATAGTGGCCAGAGATAAAAGGACTGGGGCAAGGATTACTCATATTTGTTAAATTTTCTGAAACGGAGGCTGGCTGGGCCTCCTTGGTGCTCTGAGCACTCTAACACACTATGGGAACAGAGGTCAGCTATGAAGCCACACTGCCATTCTATGGAACTGGGAGGGTGGGAAATCTGTATTTCTAACTCATCCTCTCTCCTCAAGTGAGCACTCAAAATTGCAAAGATCTGCCCAGGAAGCAAAAATATTACTTTATCCCAAGGTTCAAAACAAAGGAACTTAAAAATCACCACATCACAAAAGGCAGCTATTCTGAAAGACTTAAAAATGTCACTTGGAAATAAGGGTGGGGGGGAACCACACAGAAACGGGTCAGAACACAATGGAGAGAGAGAGAAGAGCTGTAAATACAGCAACCCATTCGCCACACATCTCAGAGGAGCAGGCTCCTGCACACACAGGCTCTGTAATACCAGACGGTCTATTTGTTCACAATATTAAAGGGTATCTAGAATTAGCTACAGTATGGGATCAGAAGTTGCCTGAAGAATGGGCACAGAAAGGCTGCGTCCGAAGATGGCCTGTCACTCAGGAGGGTGGAGCTGCTGGGCCTTCCTGTTGACCACTGTCTTGCAAAACTAGAAGAGAAATACAATTATTAAGGAAGCAACAGAGGAAGGCAGAAGCACACTGTAAATCACTACAAGCAGAGGAATTTCTAAAGCCAGAAAGGTGGCAACTGGTGGAGAGGGGGATCCTGGGGAGGACACTGAGGCCCCAGCAGCAACTGGGAAGTTGGCATTGCAAGATCCCACTTAGATCTACCACTGCAACCTCCAGAAGCTGCACTAAGAACATGGGGCAGCGAGAGCATGCAGAGGTCTGCATCACTGGTGCTAATTTGTTATTTGGTGAAATCATTTTCTCAGTTTGAGAACAGGGACAGGCTTTCCATTCATGATTACTCCAAGCTGCAAGAATAACATGAGTGTGCAGGGCAACAGGGAGACTGCATGGGTAGCTAACAGGAGCAAGTACCTCGGTGAAATGACAGTATAAAGAAAGGGACAACTCCTCCTCCCCACCCCAGGACCTGGGCAGAAGCATCTCCCCAGCATCTGAATGATGTGGCCTCTATTGAGGACAATTAGTATGGGGCCAGGGGTAGAAAGAAGGAAATGAAGAACCAAATGCAATGATTAATGCATATAAAAGCTGTTTGACCAGATTTCTTAAGGGAAGGGCAGGGAATACCAGTATTGGGCAGTGTGGAACAGCTGACATGAGTACATGGTGTGCACCAGCATGCCAGCATCTGCTTGACATGGCTCAAATTGCAAAAGGGGAAGTGATTAATGGCACACGAGCTTTGCTTCTGCATCCACCGCCTCAGTCCTTACCACCCTGTCCATGTCTATCTGGGTGGTTCTTTATTAAGCTTTTCTTGGAAGTGTCTTAAAAGTCATAATCCTTTTCATGGAGGCCTGAGAGCTCGCTCTTTAACATGGCAGTCATCATCATTACTAAGAGTGAAAGATGAATGAAGGATGAAGTCGACTTTCTGACTCCATTGTGAGCTGCTGAGACCTTGAGGACCCAAACCGATTTTTAGCTTCTATGACATGCACATTGAGAAATAAAGTACATACAGTGCAGAAAGGGGAGGGGTGGCTTTAGTCATCTGCCGTCATTCCTTTCACTGGGTCCTTTTGTCTCATCTGGAACGGAAGAGAAAAAATTGAGGGCTCTTGATGTTAGAGAGAACTCCACCACAAATACAGCCTGCCTTCTCAATGTTGCTGAGACAGGATTGGCTAGTTTTTATGCACAAAGCAAAAGTTTCCACAGAATTTGGCACGAGCAAGCACACAAGAGCACACACACACAGAGTCAAAGTCACACTGAGAATACCTGTGTCACACACTCTACGTTTCAACACCTTAGTCATCTACCACATCTTCTCCCTTCTGCTTTTAATAAAATGGGACTTCCTATCAGTGATCTAAATAGCTTCTCCCATTGTCAGAGATGAGGTCCCTCCATAAATAACTTTTATTGTTACAGAAAACTAGCCTAAGAATGGTTATTTCCCATTTCCTGGGGCCTACATGACTTTTCTGATTTACTAGATCTAGCAAATGTAAGCTATATATATAAGAATATGAAATTAGAAATGTCAATCCTGGGGCCAGGGAGATGGCTCAGTGGAATAAGCCCTTCCCTAGCAAGCACAAGGATCTGAGTTCAATACCCAATTCTGGAAAAAAAAAAAAAAAAAAAAAAAGCCAATCCTATTTTTGTCTCTTTTTAATAGCAAAGTTAGTGTTTATTGAAACACTGCACACTCTCTCCAGAGAGAATGTGAGGTGTGATAGTACCATCTATGATCCTAGCACTTGGGAGGCTGAGCTAGGTGGATTGCTGTGTTGTTGTTAGAAACAACTGGGTTTTGGGGGCTGCAGTCTCTTTTTTTTTAGTGGTACCGGGGATTGAACTGGGGCCCTTGCACTTGCCAGGCAAGCACTTATTCTGTTGAACTATCTCCCCAGCCCATGCAGTCTCCTTCTGAAGATAATTTCTAGGCTCTTTCCATCCTAAGGAAAGAATTGGTCAAGATGAGATGAGCAAAAAAGGTAGCACAGTTTTGTCAGAGATAGGAAAGAGGTTCAGGAGAGCAAGTTTGATCCAAGTAAAAATCAGGAGTATATTCTACAGTGTGAGAGCTAAGCACATGGGAGAGTGAACACAGAGCCATGTCTTGTTTTAACAGTGACTTCCGCCAGGGCCAGGATTTGGTTGAATGCAATGTATATAATCATTTATAAAATAATTTATTTGGAGTTCCATTTCTTAGTATTTTTCTTTCAGAGATTATTCTTCCCAGCTGGGTGTGTTACATATACCTATAAACTCAGTACTTCATAAGGCTGAGGAGGAGAGCAAATACGAGCCCAGGTTGGGAAATTTAGTGACTTAAGGAGATCCTGATTTAAAAAAGGAGGGTGGCCAGATTGCCCAGGGGATTAAAGGCAGACACAGGGGCCAGTTCGATCCCTGGCCTGTGGCCTGGCCCCAGCCCTGGGACACACTGAGACAGACTGAGATGGTGGTGCACCCTTGTAATTCCAGAGCTTGGGAGAATCACTATGAGACCAATCTGTGTAGTGAGACCCTGTAATAACATTAAAAAAATAAATAAAAATAAAAAATAGGCAGTCGCGGATGGTTTGCTGAGCCCGTTAGTGCTCCGCATCGAGACTGACGCTGCCGTCATGTCCCGCTACCTGCGCCCCCCTAACACGTCTCTGTTCGTCAGGAATGTGGCCGACGACACTAGGTCTGAAGATTTACGGCGTGAATTTGGCTGCTATGGTCCAATAGTTGATGTCTATGTTCCACTTGATTTCTACACGCAATGTCCAAGAGGATTTGCTTATGTTCAATTTGAGGATGTTCGTGATGCTGAAGATGCTTTACATAATTTGGACAGAAAATGGATTTGTGGACGTCAGATCGAAATACAGTTTGCACAGGGGGATCGGAAGACACCAAATCAAATGAAATCCAAGGAAGGAAGGAATGTGTACAGTTCTTCACATTACGATGATTATGACAGATATAGACGTTCTAGGAGCCGGAGCTATGAAAGGAGGCGATCAAGAAGTCGGTCTTTCGATTACAACTATAGAAGATCTTATAGTCCTAGAAACAGTAGACCGACTGGAAGACCACGACGTAGCAGAAGCCATTCCGACAATGATAGATTCAAACACCGAAATCGATCTTTTTCAAGATCTAAATCCAATTCAAGATCATGGTCCAAGTCCCAGCCCAAGAAAGAAATGAAGGCTAAATCACGTTCTAGACCAAACTGCAGCTGGAATACCCAGTACAGTTCTGCTTACTACACTTCAAGAAAGATCTGAAAGCGGAAAAAGAACCAAAGAAGGGCAGTTCAAGCGACCAAAGGGTGGGTGGAAGGTGCTGCAGTATGAATGCTGTACGAATATTTTGACTGGTATGAAAACATAAAAGAATTATCGAAAACTACATGGAATAATTGAAGTCCCTTCAAGTTTGAAAGTAAGCATTTTAGGACAAATAAAAGGAAATTCAACTTTGTACTTGTGGAAACTAATCCCTAAATATGAACAGGTTTATATTGATTCATGGGTAACAGGTCCATAACTTATTTAAAACTAGGATGTCTGAGTATCAAGGAAGACAGCCATAGTTTTTTTAACAGTGCCTCTATTGGTCTGTCTCAAACTGAATGGGGTGGGGGTGGGGATAAGGTCCAATGTAAAGTTTTTCTTGGTTATTTCTTTAAATCATTTCCATTTATGCCATTTTTGGCAAATCTTGCCTTTGTTTATTCGGGTGCCAGTGTTTTCTGCTTAATCGTTTGCTTTGTTGGCATCTGAGTTCATTGACTTATATAGCTCATACGGTTTACATCACCATTAACCACTCACTGTCCCAGGTATATTCCAAGTATACTTGACATCCAGCCAAGAGGGCCCATCACTTCTCACCTCTTCCCGAAACAGAATGTCAGCAGATACTTAATCAAGTCCTTACTATGGGCAAAATGTCACATGGGGTAACTGGGGAGAAGAATAGGTATTTGCTTTATTCTGTAAATGTCTACTGAGCACAACCCTAACGAATCACTGCAATATGGCCTTATTGTTTTGAGGTGTATTACACAGTATTTTGCACCACTCATATAATGTAATTATAAATCCAATATACTATCAAAGATAACTAGTTTTATGGTTACCTGCCATTTAAAAACATCCAGTATTTTATTTGCATCCCATTAATACGAATAATGAAAAAATGTTCTAATCTGTAATAAACTCATTTGCTGTGCTGTGACTGTAATATACTAGAGTTATATTAATTGTTAACTCTGCCTCAATCACACGCATTATAGGAAAAAAAATCTCCAAAATAAGTATTTAATTTTGCATTAGATATTCAAGAGACCCTGGGTGCTATGATTAGGTTATTTTGGGGAAGATAACTGTTAATCCCATCTGATTTAGTATGTTCTGTAATTGAGAAAATGTTTGCCAGATAATACTTTTCAGTGATTTACATGTACATTTTATAGGGGACATGTTTTGTGAATAGTGAATAAATAATTTTCATAGTGTTACAAAAAATAAAAAATAAAAAAAAATAAAAAAAAAAAAGATGCATCAGAGGATATAGTTCATAGTTTCTTTTTGGTACCTGGGATTGAACTCAGGACCTTGTACTTGCTAGGCAGGCACTTAAGCCACTGAGCTATCTCCCCAGCCCCCATCTGAGGATAGAATTCAGTGCAAAGCCTTAGTCTCTTTCCTGCCTTAGTCTTTTTTTTTTAATACATTTTTATTTATTTATGTGTGTGGGTGGCCAGCTCAGCCCACCAGGGGGCGGGGCTGGCTGGCATGTGGTGTTGGGGGATTGAAGATCGCCTATGCTTTGCTAAGCTTGTTCTAAATAAGTGCTTTAGACCACTGAGCCATCTCACCAGCCCCCTGACTTAGTCTTCCAATTGCTGGGATTATAGGCATGTGCCACCATACCTGGCTGATCTTTTTTTTTTTTTTTTTTTTGGTGGAACCGGGGTTTTAAACTCAGGCCCTTGTGCTTGCCAAGCAAGCGCTTATTCTACCGAGCCATTTCCCCAGCCCCCTTGAACTGAATCTTATACTAATCTGAAAATAAAAAGTTTAGTGAAATATAAAATAGGAAAAAGTTTGGTTTGGTTTTTTTTAGGTACCAGCGATCAATGCTGGGACCTTACGTCAACCCCTACTGGGTTTGGTTTTGAGATGGGGTCCTTGCAGTGTAGTTGAGGTTGTCCTTGAATTCAGTATGTAAGTGGGGCTGGCCTCAAACCTTGCATGGATCCTCCTGCTACATAAAGCCTTACAACCGCTGGTATGACAGGTTATGTGCCACCACAGCAGGAAAAAAAAAAAAAAAAAATTTCAAGTTTTAAGGCACTAAAATACATCCACAAATCAACTAATACTTCTGTGTACAGAACTACAGTGATAAAAAAAAAAAAAAAAATACAGAAAGAAGTTCATGGGGCTCGCCAAATAGCTCAGCGGATTAAAGCGCCTGAAAACAGGAGCTGGGGTTGGGAGTTCATCCTGCAGCCTGCCATGGAGCACTGGCCCCACCCCCATTGCCAGATGAGAGGGCAACTGAGACTGGGTGTGGTAGCATGAGCCTGTAATCCCAGCTCTTGGGAAGCTGTAAACAGGTGGATCACTGGGAGTCTGATCTAGTAATGAGACCCTGAATACCCTGTAGGACCCTTCCCTAAATACAAAAAAAGAAAGAAAAAGAAAATAGTTCGTGCTAAAGGCCTATTTCCTAGGTTACAAGGTGAGGGCTTGCTCCTCATCTAGTTGCATAGGGGAAAGTCCCTGGATCTTGGGAAGAAAGTGCCACGTGCTTACACATGTAGATTCCCGTGTCTCATGCTTAGCCCCCCAAGAAGCAAACCAAAACACAGTAAGTTTTATCAGTGAGAACCCAGAACTTTTAAGAAAAAATCAATAAACAGTAGAATACAGAGCAACATATTTTGGAGTCATAAACCTGTATATAATGAAATTTGGGGGGCTAGGGTAAAGGTTTGCGACACAATGCACATTTAGCATTCTCTCTTTTTTTTTTTTTTTTTTTTTGCAGAACCGGGGATTGAACTCAGGCTGAGCCATCTCCCCGGCCTCACGTTTAGCATTCTTTAAGTCCCAGATTCAATCCTCAAAACAAAAACAAAGGGGGCTGGGAAGATGGCTCAGTAGAATAAGTGCATTCCTGGTAAGCACAAGGGCCTGAGTTCAATCCCCAGTTCCGAGAAAAAAAAAACCAAAAACAGAAAAGGCAGGGTCTCAACCTTCCAAAGTGCTAGAGCACAAGTCTGTGGGCATGTACCACCATGCCCCACGTAGTTGTCCTGATTTCAGTAATTGAAAAATGCTTAACTTTTCTATAAACAGGGGCTAGTGGGCTGGGGAGATGGCTCAGTTGAATAAGCACTTCCCTGGAAAGCACAAGGACCTGAGTTCAACCCCTGGTTCTGGGAAAAAAGAAAAAAAAAAAAAACTTCTATAAACGGCCAGGGTGTCCCAGTGGCAGAGTGTGCATAGCTCTGACCTCAAAACAAGCTTACAGGAGGCGGACTGGGGAGATAGCCCAGCAAAATAAGTGCAAGGTCCTGAATTTGGTCCCTGGTACCACCAAAAAAAAAAAAAAAAAAAAAAAAAGAAAAAAGATTCTAGGAGGGTACTGTCTTCCTATGCATGGAAAGTTCTTTCTTTTTCTTTTCATGGACAGTTCTGAAAGTTCTGGCCCTGCTTTCAAAGAAGCTATGAAAATCTTATTTTCTGTTATCTCTTGGCCCAGCAGCTGAGCTAGGTACTTAATAGTTTCTCCTTATCAGCCTAGTTCTCAGCACTTCCAGCTAGCTAGCATGTTCCCAATCTGGGAGCTTCGCGGTGTAGTCTCCCATCCAAGTACTAACCAGGCCTAACCCTGCTTAGCTTAGGAGATCAGATGAGATCAGGCACGTTCAGGGTGTTATTGCCGTAGACGCTTTGGAGTGTAGTGTTCTGCTAGCTCTATAGGAGTGACCTGTCAGTGTT
The DNA here is from genome assembly GCF_000260255.1 of Octodon degus. Lineage (NCBI taxonomy): Eukaryota > Metazoa > Chordata > Mammalia > Rodentia > Octodontidae > Octodon > Octodon degus. The sequence goes on along the minus strand of NW_004524648.1, from coordinate 1,880,380 downwards.
TAAGACTTACCCTGATGGTGACTCAGTAATCAGAAAGCCATAGGATAATTCTAGGGCACTCATAAAGGGCTCAGGCAATGTGCACATGCACATCCAACCTGTGAACTTGACCAGCTACAAAGTGACTTGGCGGTAGCTCCCTAGACAGGGGACCTGTAATCCCAGCTGAGCAAAAGCATGGACTGTAGAGGGACCAGAGGAATCATGGACCCACAGGGGCAGGATGGGAAAGGAAGTGTTATGGATCGTAGGAGGGCAGATCCTAACCATGCACACAGCATCAGTCTCTTTGGTGTTTTTCTTTTCTTTTTTTTCCCCCCAGCAGAACCAGAGATTGAACTCAGGCCCTTGTACTTGCCAGGCAGGCAATTATTCTACTGAGCTATTGCCCGGCCCTTCTTTGGTGTTTTTCAACAAATGTCCTAGGGAGCAATATACAGGAAGGTAAGTCTTCTTAATCTTTTTACTTTTCCAGTGCTGGGGGTCAACCTAGGAATACTCTGATAGTGAGTTACATCCCCAGCCCTTTTTACTTTGAGACAGGGCTTTGGCTTACTTGCAAAATGTCTTCGTGTACTTACATACAGATTCTCTTTAGATTTTTATCTTAAACAAATATAACTCCATAAAAATAGATTTGGGTTAATTATTTAGCATCTTACGCCTCAAGCTGAATTATTTGGCTGTAGGATGAAGCTCAAATACTGTAGAGAGGAAGTTGATTTGGAATGGAGATGGCCAGCCTGGCCTCACAATTGAGATCTCCATGTTTCTGTTTCCCAAGTAGCTAGGATTACAGGTGTGTACCACTGTACCTAGCTTTTTTTTTTTTTTTTAAATGGGTGTGTGTGTGTGTGTGTGTGTGTGTGGCCAGCTCAGCCCACCAGGGGGCGGGGCTGGCTGGCATGTGGTGCTGGGGGATCAAACCGCGGTCTCTGTG
>NW_004524648.1:1877775-1879280 GCF_000260255.1 Octodon degus | reverse complement strand
CTTTTCAAAGTTTTATTGATAAACATATAGCAATGAGACAGTTTCAAATCAAATCGGAAGTACAGTTTCAACAAATAATACACTGCATACATTCTTCTCAGTGGTTAATTGCTGTACATATTTTAATTTCTAAGTCATACTTTATCTATTAAACAAAACCAGTATCTATAGTTATAGGTGGCCATGTGAACTCACTGACATAATATACAAAACTCTGACCATGCATGTCAGGCACATGGTAAGATTTCAAATATTAACTTTTTTTTTTAATGTTTTTTTTTTTAAATTTTATTTATGTGTATGTGCACGTGTGCGTGCGTGTGTGTGTGCGTGTGTGTGTGTGTGTGTGTGTATGTGTGTGGCCAGCTCAGCACACCAGGGGGTGGGGCTGGCTGACATGTGGTGCTGGGGGATTGAACCGTGGTCCCTGTGCTTTGCTGAGCTTGTTCTAAGTAGGTGCTTTAGACCACTGAGCCATCTCACCAGCCCCTCAAATATTAACTTTTATTCTTAAGAAAAGTATTTTTATTGCCACCATATTCAGGAGATAGTGAATTTGCAATTTCATTAGGTCATCAAGTATAGGTTGGTGGGGAAGCTACAGAGAAAAGCTTAGGCAGTAGACATACCTTTAAGGGACCTCCTTTCATTTTTAAGATTATGAACCTCTAAAGAACAAAAACATGGGCGAGGGTCCGGGGAGATGGCTCAGTGGAATAAGCGCTTTCTTGGCGAGCACAAGGGCCTGAGTTCAATCCCTGGTTCCGCAAATAGAAAAAAACCCAAAAAACAAAAAACATAGGAGAGGGAAGGAGGAGGAAGAGGGAAAAGAGACAGAGGGGCCATGGAAGCTGAGTGTGGGGTGCACACCTGTGATCCCAGCACTCTAGAGGCTAAGGCAGGAGAATCATTGCAAAGAGATCAGCCTAGGCTACAAAGTGACTTCAAGGACAGCCTGAATTGCATAGTGAGGCTGTGTCGCTGTGTCTCTGTGTCTGTCTGTCTGTCTGTCTCTCTTTCTCTCTCAGAGAGAGAGAGAGAGAGAGAGAGAGAGAGAGAGAGAGAGAGAGAGAGAGGTGGACCTGGGGTAGGGAAGCTGCTTTCCTACAGTACAATCTCCTAACATTTTTCTTTTTAGGGCAAAGAACTAATCTCTTGATCCCTTGTTTTGCAGGTCTTTGAACTTCACCCAAGAATGGTGTGCCCATCCCCCTAGATTTGGTACAGTGCAGACTGTGGCCTTAGAGTGACCCTTCAAAACTCAATAGACTAACTACTATGCTTTGCTTTAGAGAAAATGACCACAATTCCTATTGTAAACTTATAATAAGTCAGAAATTAACTTATGTGCATTTGTCTCTATTCCTCCCTAAAACCTAGTATGGTAAAATTAAAGGCACTATTCATCTATCACCAGGAAGACAACAAAAACAGAAGTGACAAGGCTGGGGCGATAACTCAGCAGCATAAGCACATGCCTGGCAAGGGTAAGGTCCTCAGCACTT
>NW_004524648.1:1865095-1877619 GCF_000260255.1 Octodon degus | reverse complement strand
TGCTTTAGACCACTGAGCCATCTCGCCAGTCCCCAGTCCTCAGTACTTTAAAAAAAAAAAAAAAAAAGCCCATAGGCAAATAGTAGATAAGAGATGGCAACAAGGGGGAGGTGTGAATTCGTTAAGATGTATGATCTAACACAGCAATGGAAAAGCAGCTGCGCATCACAACCTGTACTAATAACTAAATTTTAAAAAGAGATGGTAACATTGTAGAAGATGGAAAAAGGCATGAATGGTAGGTAATGCATTCACAGAACAGCAGAGGCTGAGACTTTAGAGCCCATGAGGACAGGATTTAAGCAGGAGCAGACCAACTTGTGTTCAGGTGCTCTTAAGTCTCAGGAGATGGGGTGAAGGCCCCTCCTCTGGCAGGAGTTCCCATGGGATTAGAACAGGAACTGTGCTTTAAAGTCAGAATACAGAACAGGCTGGCCTGCCCTACTCTCCAAATCAACCATTCACCACCCTTCTGTCACAGCAAAAGCCAGGAAGTTCCTTCTCTGGAAGCACTGAAGGCAGTCTGGACTTGGGACTTGAGGTTCAGCTAGGGGCAAAGTAGGTAAGTACAAAATAGGAAGGGACTGCAGTAAAACTAGGTGATGGCCTGTGAGCCTACCAGAGCCCTTCCTTGGCTGGGCTGAGTATCCCCCAGAGCAAGAGACTCTAGAGGTACATTGAGCAGCACTCTCAAAAGACTTAGGCTCCCCACAATGAATCCCTCTTACTGATATGATGAAAGTTCTTTACATCATAGTCCAGTGTGAGGTAAACATAACATGCACCAGGATGCCTAGGCCTATTCTTCACCTATAGCCCTGCTGCAGAGCTGAGCAGAGCTGCTATAAAACAAGACCTTTGCTGGACCCCAAGGCTCCGTGCCAGCCCCCAGCTAGGGCATAAGGGAAGAAGAAGTGGGTGGCATTTCTTTTTTTTCTCGTGGAACTGGGGATTGAACTCAGGCCCTTGCACTTGCCAGGCAAGCACTTATTCTAGTGAGCTATCTTCCCAGCCCTATGGATGGCATTTCTTAAGAAACAGTGCTATGCAGTGTATTATTTGTTGAAACTGTACTTCCAATTTGATTTGAAACTGTCTCATTGCTATCTGTTTATCAATAAAACTTTGAAAAAAATTAAAAACAAAACAAAACAAAACAAAAAACAGTGCTTTCTGCCTTGTTTTTAGTCTCAAGATCAACAGAGCTTCAAATGGCACCAGAATGGAATAGAGGTGAACCACAGCTCTGAGGCAGACAGCGCTGATCTGTGAGCCTCATAGGCATTGTGATGGCTGCAGGATGGAACAACTCCTTAAACAAGGCCTGGCACATAAGGAATGCCTGTCATTCACCAGCCATCTTCTCTGAATGGACCACTGAGGTAAGCCTTCCCAAATGAGATGGATGAGCTGGGCCTTCAGGCTCCCATGGAGGAAGCAGAAAGTTCTCCTGGGATCTGTGCCAAGGCCAAAATTAATAATAATAAAAATCAACAGTTCCAAACTCAAAACAGCTGTCGGAACCATGAGCTATGCATGTGGCACTGTGGTCCTCAGTGGTTAACACATGTGGGGTTCACGGATCAGCCCAGAATGCCTCCTCACAGAGTCACCTCTACACCTGTAGCCCAGCAACCCCCACACCTGACATAGGGTAGCACAACTGCAGTGGCATTATTCACTTGGCATTCAGCACACAGTACTGTTATCTGTCTCTGAGTATCAAGGCCCCAACTAGACTGCACATTCTGAAGTACAGGCTGTTTTCTTCCTTCTAGTACCCATTAATTCCTGGCAATGGACTCTACCCAAGGCAGACTGTGACAAGTTCCCCTCAGGAAAGTCTCCTTAACTGCCACCCATTTATCTCACTGAGAACCACAGTGTCTTCAGCATCTGGCTCACCTCATCCAGCTGTCTCTTTGTCTCTTCTTCCATCCTTCGAATGTCATCCATAGTCAGGTCAACCCACTTATCGAGCCAACAGAACAGCTGCCTGTGGAAATTTGTAAACAGACGCCTCTCTTGCTATAGAAAGAAGGGGACCTCATTAGAACCCAGGTGAAGGGCACTGTGATGTTCTCTTCCCCACGATCTCTGTGTATGCTAATCCACACTGTGTAGGACAGAGGGAGCAGGGAGAATTGATGCCTGGCTTGCTTACCTGTACTAGCCAAAAGCAGTGATGCATATTCATGTGTAAAAAAGGTGAGGCTTTAAGCCTCACACAGCAATGTCTTACTTCACAGCTAGGTCTTTTGCCCCCAAGACAGCCTGTCAACTTCTAGCCAAGCAACTTCTAGTCTTCCCCCTTGCCTTTGGTCCTAACACCAGGCTCTAACTGGCCAGCTGCTACTAAATGTGGCCCAAAAGTGTCTCTAACACATCTGCAAATTAAAAGGTCATGAAATTCTTTTTTTTTTTTTTTTTTGGCGGAAACGGGGATTGAACTCAGGCCCTTGCACTTGCTAGGGAAGCGCTTATTTCACTGAGCCATTTCCCAGCCCCCATGAAATTCTTGAGGTCTACCCAGTGAGTAATTCACAACACTGGAGAATTTGGCTTATGGTGCCTCATGCCTTCTGGATTTAAGAGACTGACTTTTATTTGTAGTTCAGTCACAGAAAGTCCATTCATGTTTTCCTGTCACATGCAGTGCACTGTATGGACAGTAATGAACTATCAGGACAGTTACATACAAGGGACACAAAACCACTTTTGTTACAGGTCACACAGGTTGCATCATCTCCCCCAAATTAGGCTAAATGCCCCTTAACCAACATGTGCGCGCGCATACACACACACACACACACACACACACACACACACGCATGCACACATGTGATCCTCACATAGCTCACCGACCTTGTGTATAAAGTTCTCCACTTTGTTCTGCAGGCCCCACCACTTGAATTTGACAGTAACCAGTTTGTATGCACACATATACGGGCAATCTTTTTGATTTACAAGTTCTTGCTGCATTTGAAACAGAGAGGCCAGTAACTAAGCAGAAAAGATCTCAGGCTGTCCCTCAGCCCAACTCCAGCCATTCCCCACTCCAACGGGAGTCCCACCACACCCTACCCCCACAATTAAGAGTGTGAACTGCACCTTCCAATTTGGGCCTAAGGGTCCTCGGCCTGTTTTGACAGATTTAAATTTTGCTGGGTCTTCCTCTGCCTTGTAATCCTGGGAGGTTATGGGATTCCGGTTGGAAGACAGACAGGGGACAGAGGAGCACAAGAGGACAAAAGGAGGTCAGATTTTTACGCAGAATACATTTTATAACCAGTTCTTGATGCTGCTGGCACTCACATAAGATACGGAGATGTTATAAACATGAGGTAGAACTGTTTACATTTCCCTGAGCAGAGCGTTCTGTGACTTTTTTCTGCCAGTGTTTGTTTTCAGTTTTACTAGCATGAAGCTATCACCAGACTGCCTGAGGAGGCACTTATATTCACACTGTGTAAAATAATGATTTTCAACCTGGTGAGCACCCAAATTGCCAGGGAAGAACTTTATAGTTCACTGGTCACCCTACATTCCTACAGATAAGGGCAGCATGGATTAAAAACAAACCAAACTTCTGCAGGGGATTCCTTATTTTTAAAAGTACTGGGGACTGAACTCAGAGCTTCTGTACTGAGACACATCCCCCTTTTGAGAAATGGTTTCCTTAAATTGCCTAGACTGATGATCCTCAAAGTCATGATCCTCCTGCCTCAGCCTCCTAGAGTGCTGGGATTACAGATTCTAGACACTCTGCCTAGCACTCAGCAGGTGATTTTAAACCATCCCTAGGGCCTGGGATGATAGCTCAGTGGCATAAGCACCTGCCTAGCAAGGTAAGATCCTGAGTAAAAACCATAACCAGAGCACTGAATAGCCATCTTTCTTGAAATCTAATTTCCCTCTGAATGTTTTCTAAATTTGTTTTCTTTCTTTTTTTTTTCTGGAACCAGGGATTGAACTCAGATTCTTTTATTTATTTATTTATTTATTTATTTAATGTCTGTGTGTGGCCAGCTCAGCCCAACAGGGGGCGGGGCTGGCTGGCATGTGGTGCTGGGGATTGAACCGCGGTCCCTGTGCTTTGCTTAGCTTAGCTTGTTCTAAGTGGGTGCTTTAGCCACTGAGCCATCTCACCAGCCCATGAACTCATATTCTTGCACTTGCCAGGGAAGCGCTTATTCTACTGAGCTATCTCCCTGGCTCCTTTTTCTTTTTCTTTTCTTTTTTTCTTTTTTTTTTTTTTTGTGGAACCGAGGATTGAACTCAGGCCCTTGCACTTGCCAGGGAAGCGCTTATTCCATCTCCCTGGCTCCTCTAAATTTATTTTAAGGAAAATAAAAATGGCATAAAATTTCAAAACAAGATTGCAGGACAAAATAAAATTTAAAAAAAAAAAGATTGTAGGTCAGTAACAATGGTTGATACACTGCATATTTTTATTTTCAAGTAAATGCTCATATTACAAGATGTAATCATGGAAATACTGATCAAACAAAAAATATGGAGTGCTTCATAAATTTGCATGTCATTCTTGCACAGAGGCTATGCCAAATCTTTACTGTTCCAAGTATTCCCTGTGAATATTTTAATGAAATTACTATTGGAAAAGTCCAGTATCTAGAGCCTCTCTTCTGTGCAACACTGGAAGTCTCACTTCACTGATTTTTATCCAGTCTATTTTTAAAATTTAAATAATTTTTTTGTTTTTTGAGAACAATAGTCTTGTTATGCGCTTCATGCTGGCCTTGCTCATGGTGATCCTCCCTGGGTGGGCGCTGTCATGGGGCCTGGGGGTCCATCAGAAGACTTTCTCTGCAGAGGCCTGCTTAGCTGTGCAGCAGGGCCTCAGGTGAAGAATGGCTCGGGCAGCCTGGGAATCTAACTTGTTCATTCCTTGAACAGATACCTCCTGGGAACATAACACTGAGCAAGCTAGACAGTCATGGGTACCAGCAGTTCCACTGGCTAGCTAGTAGTGGACCCCTTTTCCTGGCATCTGCTCCAGTGTTTATTAGTTTGAAAAGTCACTACCAACTTCCAAAGGCAGCATACTTGTCTTTTTTGTAACCCTCACTGGGAACTCAGAAAATCTAACAGAATATTTCAAGGCAGGCAGTAGTTTTATTTTAAAGATTCAATTAATCAATTATTTATTTATTTGGTACAGGGTCTCACTATGAGTCCCAGCTTGGACTTGTAGCGATCCTATCTCAGCCTTTCCAGTGCAGGGATTACACTGTCAATCATCACTCCTGTTTTTGGTGGCCAGCTTGGTGCGGGGCCAGCATGGCATGCAGTACTGGGAATTAAACTTCTTGGTCTTCATTCTTGCCAGGCAGGTGCTCAGACCACTGAATTATCTCCTTGGCCCCAGTAATTTAATTTTAAATTACTAGACTGGAAAACTAAATTTGAAAATACTGCTTTTATTTTTCAGGGTAAACTTCACTTCAACAAGGTAAAACACCCTACCCATAGCACTTAATTTGATCAGGAATATCTTTCAGAATACAAAAAAAAGATCAACTTGAGCTACTAAAGCCAGGCATGCTGTTGCACACCTGAAATATCAGCACTCACAGGCTAAGGCAGGAGCACTGCTACAAGTTTGAGGTCAGCCTGGCATACAAACTAAGTTGAAGGACAGCCTGATCTGCACATGAGACCCTGCCTCCAAAAAAAAAAAAAATCGAGCCACTAGTTTCCCAACTTAGTATTCCCAACTTCAGAAAGGGAGCTCTAGGGGCCAGGGAGATAGCTCAGTAGAATAAGCGATTCCCTGGCAAAAGCAAAGTCCTGAGTTCAATCCCTGGTTCCGCAAAAAAAAAAAAGGAAAGAAAAGCAAGCTCTGAACACTAAATTTAAAACTACAACAAGCAAGCCAGCCATATGATGGGGCATGTCTATAATCCCAGCACTCAGGAGGCTGGGGCAGGAGGATCACCTGAAGTTCAGGGTCAGTCTGGACTACACAGTGGGTAATAAGTTCAATAACAGCATGAACTGCGCAGTGAGACCCTGCCTCAAAAAAGCAAAAAATAAAATAAAAGCACAAGATACAATACACACCAGAGAGAACTTTCTTTTGAACCTATTGGGTCTTGGTTCCCTGGTTTCTCCTCTGACATCGTCATCTCTGCACCCTGTATCTTTCTTTGAGTAGCTCCTACCTTGCTAAGTACTTGGCTTCGATCTGCAATGTCTATATATATGGCTTCCACGTGTTTCCATGTCTCAGGCTCCAACTTATGCACCTGGAGGAAGAGGGATACCTTCAGGCTGCATGTGTGAGGTGTATATGCAAGGTAAATTAATTTAGTTGTTTATACTATACTTGGGACCCATCCCCAAGGCATACCATTATGTATAAGCAAATATCACAAAATCTGAAACGTAAACCACTTCTGGTCTCCAGGGATAAGAGATCCTGAATTTGTACAAAATTATACAAAGGAACATTGGCTAGACACAAATTTGAGAATAAATGCTGCACATTATTTCCACAGGTACCTTGGTAAAGACTAAATGCTCTTGGAGATGTTGCCTGCTTTGTTACATAATGCTTACTTTAATCAGACTGTAAATGCACATATAAAATTATGACACAAATTCAAGATGAAATGATAAAATAACTTCTGCTTGACTCCCAGCCCAACTCCAGAGATACATACTGCCATACATAGAGCTCATGTACACAGATTTCCTTTTAATATGAAACTAGCACATATATGCACCATTTTATATCTTACTTTTTCATTGAACAATACATTGGGCAGGCGGGAGTATCATGGATTAAACCCATTAATAGCCTTTGTTTGCACTGTGCTACAAATCTCAGCCCTTATCTTTTTATTTTGAAACAAGGTCCCACTAACTTACCCACAGGGGACTCAATCTAGCGGTCTCCTACCTCAGATGGAAGCAGTGGGATTACAGATGTGCAGCACCATGCCCAGAAAACAATACATGTTAAGGATTGTTCCTGCTGACTCTTTTTAATGACTACATGGTATACCATTATTTGATTGCATAATCTAGTTAATGGTGTCCTACTAATAGGCTCTTGTGCCATATTCATTCATTCATTCATTCATTCATTCATTCGAGACAAAATCTCCTGTGAGGTTTAGGCTGACCTTATAAACTCACTATGTAGCCCAGACTAGCTTTGAACTCAGTGATCCTCCTGCCTCAGTCTCCCTGAGTGCTACAATTATAGGCCTGTATCATCACACCCAGCCTATGTTGTTTTTAATCTCATATATACTATTTCATGTATGTGAGAAAGTTGTCTAGTGAGTTCATAGGCATGAATTACTAAGGGGGAAAAAAGGCATTATTTCAAATTTTGAGAATTGTAAATTGTGCTCTAGAAATAAATTTGATGCTTAAAAAAATCAGCCCCTTTGTCAGGAACTGAATTTTAGACCTACCTGAGCACTATAGGAAGACCTGGCACAGAATCCTGAAAATGATTATTTTTCGAATCAAAGAAGGGCAATTCCACCCTGGTAGGAGAGATCTAAGGAGAAGCCACTGCCTTTCTAGACACAGAAAAAGAGCACCACAGAGAGGAAAACTGCCTGGCAAGGTTGGAGAAGCAAAAGGCAGAACCACAAGAACCTGCTCTGGGGCTTGGAATCCCCACTGGGGCCCTTGGGCCATATTCCTTACATTTTCCTGGGTGCCAAGATCCGGTTTGTGCCAGGTCTCAATTTTAATCAGAAAATCTTCTTTCATGTACTCATTCTGGAAGAGGTAAGAAAACACCATACAGTCACCAGGCTCACAGACAAAAATTAGCCACCTCCCATTACTAGATCAGGAGCAGTCAGGAGACTCAAGTCACTGCCTGGTAATAACAGCTACTATGACAGCAAGCCCACAATACACTAAGCATGGATTACCCCAGGTGAACCCTCATGTCACTCTAGCAGATGTACAGAGTCAACCTCACTTTACAAATGAGGAAAATGAAGTTCAAAAAGGCTACATGGTAAAAGTTTAAGTGACTTGTCCAAGGCCACAGAGATCATCAAAGAACTAGGCCTAAAAACAAGTTTATGTGACTTTAGAATTCATGTATTTAACCAGCCTTCCATATTATGTTATACAAAGGTGCTAATGGGGGCCAGGGAGATGGCTCAGTAGAGTAAGTGCTTGCCTGGCAAGCACAAGGGCCTGAGTTGAATCCCTGATTCCACAAAAAAATGCTAATGGTCAACTAAATTTGTGGCAAGAGCACAGAAGACTACTTCCCAACCCACCCCCCCCAAAAATATATATATTCACCATGGTTCCTTTCTCCAACTAGTTTTTTTGCAGGGGCAACCCTTCATGATGGCTCCTTCCCTACATGCTTTTAAAAAACAAGGAAACATGGGGCCAGGGAGATAGCTCAGTGGAATAAGCGCTTGCCTGGCAAGCAGAAGCACAAGGGCCTGAGTTCAATCCTCAGTTTCAAAAAAAAAAAAAACAAAAAAAAAACAAGGAAACAAACAAAACTATTCAAAGCAGGCAATCAATCCATTAACACCTCAAAAGGAATTCATTTCCTAGAAGGGTGGAAAGGACTGGGCACTTGGATGGGCGCCCTCAAGGATGGCGAGGAAGGGCAACAAAAATGGGGGTGGTCACAGAACAGAAATTTTGTTGACTTTACAATTTTGCCAAGAGGTAGTGCTCACTGGGGTCAACAGATGCCCAAACAGGAAAGAGATGTCACAATCAGGTCAGCTGAACTGAAATTTATATAACCCTGAGTAGGCATGACTTAGGGGGAGCAAGGAATCTTGTTTTTCTGTCCATGCAGGACCTAGAACCAGGATACACCTGACACTGACAGTTACAAGCCAACTTCAGCTTAAAGCAGGATGCTACGAGTCCAATTAAATTCTTCATTAGGATTAAGGAGATTCAGCTTTGCCTACTCCAAATATCACCCAAGGGAAAGAAATTAGCCATGACCTCCACTTGTATAGGTATATTTTTATTTCCCCCTTTTTATTTATTTCTTTTTTTGGCAGAACTGGGGATTTTTTTTTTTTTTGCGGAACCAGGGATTGAACTCAGGCTCTTGCACTTGCCAGGCAAGTGCTTATTCTACTGAGCCATCTCTCCGGCCCCCCATCCCCTTTTTTTATACATTACCTACAATTCCACTCCCCACCACCATGATACTTACTGTAATAACTGCTCCAAGGCAAGGACATGGAAAGAAGAAAGAAAAAGGATTAGTGAAGATAAGTATCTCTTCCCATCCCCAGGAACCACGTAATGTTCCCCACTCCTTGTAGCTTCTTCCATAGTCACCTCCAGGTCCCAGTGAGTGAGAATAACTCAATGCATCAACAACCCTCAAGTTTCACTACATGAAGGTCCCCAAGGACCAAATCTGGAATATACAGCAAGGCTGCTACGAGCTTCCTGGGATTCTTTCCAACAGGATAGGAAAGGAACTGCCTCTGATTCACTGCTGTCAGGGCATCAGTTGGTGCCCCTCATTTGCACCTCTGCCTCTGTCGCCTGGACGCAGAGTAGGTCAGGCTGAGACAGAGGAAGTCAGTCTGCCTATGGCAGCCTTCCTCTCACTGTAACCAAAGCTCTCCTGCTCTGCACTCCTGCTTGTTGTAACACGACCCCCTTGAAAAGCACACAAATTATTTATCAGAGAAAATGACTGCAGCTCTCATGTCACTGGGGAACAGACTTAACTTTCCTCCTGACAATGGCCTGGTTCACTCTGTACCTGCTGACTTTGGGAGCCACTGCATTTTCTGATGGATGCCATGTTTGGAGAGTACACAAGGCAACACACTATTACTTCAACAATGAAACTAAGGCTCCTTCTAAAATGGAAACAAGAAAAGCTGAGATGTAAGAGCTCTGAGTCACCATGTATAGAAGAAACTCAAAATACTAACATTAATTGCCCCAAATCCAATGAAAGACACTATTTTTTTGTACTACTGGGGATTGAACTCAGGACCTTGTACTTGCCAGGCAGGTGCTTATTTTACTGAGCTATCTCCCCAGCCCAATGAAAGACACCTGAAGTAGATTAAGATTATAACTAAAAGATCTATTCTGAAAAAATTGCCCAATCAGCAGTTTGAGAAAAATCATACCAGAAAAAAAGGAAATGAAGATTACAACATTCATTGGCGAGAAGTGTAAAAAGGACAATGTGGGGGGACACAGCAGTGCTAGTGTGTCAACAGAGTTCTATCCACAGACGAGAAGGCAGTATGAGACTCGCTGGAGGAAGCTAGTCCTTAAACTCCAGCCACCTGACTCTAAAATCGTATTTTCTAAGAAATGCTTTCCTAGCTTTGCTTCTATATGGGAGAGGACCTAATCAACAAGCACAAGAATCTGCCCATTCTACAAAGTGGACATTTTCCACTACATGTCAGTATTCTAATCTATGATTTCTCACACATGAGAATCCAAAAGGACATAATGCCCAGACAGTAATATCTGATTTCACTAGTAATTTTGTGTTTCAATATAGTTTTCAAAATTGGCATTTTAAGTTTTCTAGACATTAGTGTTTCTGAGACACTGAAAAACATCCAGTTCTTTTCTTTTTTTTTTTTTAACATCCAGTTCTTGATAAACAAACTTGATTTTGGAACCCACAAGGGTGACAACACTCTCTGGCTTTTAATGCCAACTTGGGTAACCAAACAGCTTCCACTAAACCTTCTCTATCCCTTCTCTCTTCCGTACATCTCTCCATTTACGCCATCTCCTTTTCTTTGAGCTGCAACTAACGTGTACAGAAAATGCCTCCAAAAACCCTTTCCAGTCAGAAAACAAGGCTTTCCAAATAAGACTACGGAAGGTTGTGTGCTTGTTTTGGGTTTTTTTCTTTTTCTTTTCTTTTCTGAAACAGGGTCTTGCTATGTAGTTTAGGCTCACCTTGAACTCACTATGAGCCCAGGCTGGCCTCGAACTCACATCAATCCGCCTGACTCAGCCTCCAGAGTACTGGGATTACGAAAATGTGCCACCATGTGTGGGAAAGGTATTTTAAAAAGTATGGTTTAGGGCCGGCCAAATAGCACAGTGGATTAAAGCTCCTGCAAGCAGGCCCAGGGCCCAGGGAATCCCCAGCCTGCCATGCCGGCCCCATCCCCAGCACTGAGATGGCAATTGAGACTGGTGTGGTGGTGCCCGCTTGTAATTCCAGCTCTTGGAGGGTGTAAACAGGTGGATCACTAGGAATCCATCTAGTAGTGAGACCCTGAACATCTTGTAGACCCTTCGCTAAAAAATAAATAAAGTATGCTTTAGTGATACTGTATCCAGCCTGAGGATTAAGGTTCCAGTAAAAGACTGAAAAAGAAATAGTCTCTCCCTCTCATTTTTATCGATAGAACACCATATATCCCCCTTTCATAGTTCAAACCCTCTGCTTCAGAGGAATCAAGAAAGTATGGGAAGAAAATGAGCTAAGGATGAATACAGTATTGCCAATCTATTTCTAATGCCCTCAGAATAAACCATCCACAAGGCATGAGTGGCTCCTCTCCATGCTTTTACCCATCTTACCTCAGGATTTGGTCTACTTAGATCAACCTAAGAATGTGTATGTCTGTGTCTGTATTGATTTTGAGACTATATACTCCAGGACTGCCTTGAACTCATTACATAGACAGCTGGGCTACATAGTGATCTCCTGGCCAGCTTGCACTACACAGTGAGACCCTGTATCCAAAAAAAAAAAGGAGGAGAAGGAGGAGAAGGAGAAGAGAAAGCAGCATAGGTGTCCCAAATTCACGAATCTAAGATTCACCATACTCATTATGTAAAAGGGTAGAATGGTAGATTTTCTTTTTTCCTTTTTATTTTTTGTGGAACCGGGGATTGAACTCAGGCCCTTGCACTTGCCAGGGAAGTGCTTATTCCACTGAGCCATCTCCTTGGGCTCCTTCAAGAAGTATTTAAAAAATATTTTCCTGTTTCTTTTGGTCAAACATCTATGTGAGGGCAGGGGTTACAGCTTACCAGCACGGTGCCTACTTGGCAAGCACAAGGTCCTGGGTTTGATTCTTAGAAAACAAAACAAAACAACATGTAAAGTGACACCTGCTGCACACTTGCCTTGTCAGCACATTCTTCTAACTACTACGCAGAAGACAGTGGCATTTTAGTGGCACAAGACCTGCATCTAGAACCCTGCCCACGCATGGAGCTGTTCATGCTGTTTGCCTCCTTCATGCCAAACTAAGGTTCTTACAGTGCACTCAACACAACTCTCTTATAGATAAGAAAATTCACCTTTGGCCCTTGACCAAATACACTCTGCCACACTACTCACTGCTTTTTTTTTTTCCTCTCTCCAGAGCATTTCACTGTATAGTCCATGCAGACTTCAAACTCATTATATAGGCCAGGCTGGCCTCAAATTCTCAAACCTGGGGCTGGTGAAATGGCTCAGTGGTCTAAAGCACCTACTTAGGGGCCGGGGAGATGGCTCAGGGAATAAATGTTTCCCTGGCAAG
>NW_004524648.1:1863352-1864889 GCF_000260255.1 Octodon degus | reverse complement strand
TTTAACCAAAACAAACAAACAAACAAAAAAAAAAACCTTTCCTTCTTTAAAAAAAAAAAAAAAAAGAACAAGCTTAAGCACAGGGACCGCGGTTCAATCCCCCAGCACCACATGCTAGCCAGCCTTGCCCCCTGGTGGGCTGAGCTGGCCACACAGAAAAGAAAAGAAAAGAAAAGAAAAGACAAGAAAAGAAAAGAAAAAGAAAGGAAGGTAGCCTTAAAAAAAAAAATCAATCTATCTATCTATCTATCTATCTATCTATCTATCTATTTATCTATCTCAAACCTGCTGCCTCAGCTTCTTGGAGAGCTGGGATTATAGGTGTGAGCCACCATGCTCAGCACTGCACAATGCCTTTTACAAACATGAGTCCATGCCTCATTTCCAAGAATTTAACACTTCCTGCTCCATGTTTAAGAAGTAATGGAGTTCATAGTTTTAGCCTCAGCAATGAAATCTAAGTTAGATCATCTCAGGTCCCACTAACAACTGCACCTGCTGATACAAGGACACTGCACCTGTGGATGGCGGCCATGGAAGACAGGTGAGAGCAGTGACTTTAGTTACTCCCAAAGTTCACAGGACAAGAACTAGCTGAGTCACACAGGATGACAGCCTTATCAGATGCAATAGAGGGAGTGCCAAGTCCCAGCAAATAAAGCAAGCAGGCAGGACAGGGAAGCAGAGGTTGGCAAGAAGACCCCGGAGCCAGGCTGTCTGTGCTAACAAATGAAGGCTACTGGGAGGAAAGGTCACCCACCTCACAGATAAGTTCCAGGGGAATCTCTAGTGACTCCTCTGGCACATAAATCAGTAAGAGCAGGCCGAGAAGATATGGGCCTAAGAGCCTGTCTGGCAAGTGCAAGATCCCGAATTCAATCCCCAGTATCAAAAAAAAAAAAAAAAAAAAAAAAAATCAATCCATCAATCAATGAGAGCTTGTCCTAAGGTGTCTACCAGCTATTCCTCTAACCTAGGAATCCTGGGGGCCGAAAGGGCCTGGTTAGACAAGTGCAGGTACCGCAGTTCCATCACTGGCACCACATGCTGTGCCAGCCCTGCCCATAGGGTGGGCTAAGCAGGCCACAGAGTAGGCCACAGAGTTGGCCCTAGAGTCCACGGCAGCCAGAGTCCAAGGTGGTGTACACCGGTAATCCCAGCACTGGGGAGGCTGAAAACAGGAGGATCACTATGAGTCGGAGCTGCATAGTGAGACCCCGTAACAACCAAATACAATTAAAAAAACAAAAACAAACAAAACCTAGGAATCTTGAAAAATTGAGTCTGAACTACTCAAAAGGAATGTCAAGATGGCGAAATAGCTCAGCAGATTAAAGTGCCTGCAAGGCACAGAGGCAGAGGGTTCAATCCCTTGGGCTCACTAAGACCACAATTGAGACTGGGCATGGTGGAACATGCCTATAAGCCCAGCTCTTGGGAGGCTGTAAACAGGTGGATCACTCACTACCACTCCGATCTAGTAGTGCTAGTAGTGAGACCCTGAACACCCTGTAGACCCTTCCCTAAAAATAAAAAA
>NW_004524648.1:1860129-1863151 GCF_000260255.1 Octodon degus | reverse complement strand
AAAAAAAAAAAAAAAAAATCTTTTCTCTTTCCCCTCTCCTCTTCTTCCCTCTCCTTTTCCTTCCAGAAACTCCAGATAGAAGACAGGCAAAGATTCAGAAATAAGTTGGTCATTGTAGTACACACCTGTAATATTAGCACTTGGGAGGCATGAGGATCATAGTACATTTGAAGCCAGCCTGAACTACAACTACATAGCAAGACCATGTTTCAAAAAACAAAAAGTTTAGAGAATAATTCCAGGCCTGGGATTTGGGAGATAACTTGGCAGCATAAGTCCCTGCCTGGCAATTGTAAGGTCCAAAGTTCGATCCCTAATATCACATGCCATGCCAGCCCCAGAACCATGACTGTTAATACCAGCGCTGGAGAGGCTGAGACAGGAAGATTGCTACAAGACTGAACTATATAGCTAGACTCTCTGCCCAAAAATAAATAAATAAATAAATAAATAAATAAATAATAAAATTCTAGTCCTACAACTATACAGCATATTGAAATGTTTCAGCACAAAACATCAATTCAGGGGCTGATGAGATGGCTCAGTGGTCTAAAGCACCTACTTAGAACAAGCTTAGCAAAGCACAGGGACCACGGTTCAATCCCCCAGCACTACATGCCAGCCAGCCCCGCCCCTTGGTGGGCTGAGCTGGCCACACACACACACACACACACACACACACAAATAAATAAATTTTTTTTAAAAAACCCATCAATTCAGAGCCCTTAGCAGGGTCAACCCCCACTGCTCCAGGTGAACAATCTGCCACACTCTTCTACGGGACTGTGGCATCTCTCAGTGGCACAAGTCCTGCATACAGAACCCTGCCCCATGCGTGGAGCTATTCATGCTGTTTGTCTCCTTCATGCCAAGTCGGTTTAGGTTCTTACAGTACACATTCAATGCAATTCCATTACAGATCAAGAAAATTTCCTACGTACATAAGGACTTTGGTGAACACTTTCTGAATCTCCTGTCACACACGATTTGGCTCATTTCAACTTTACCTCAACAGTATCACATCAGTGTCTCCTGTACTAACCTTGCTTGGAGTCTAAACCTGGCTCTTCTCTGGGATAGGGAGAGGCTACTAGACAGACCCTTTCCTGTGAGTGCCTTTCTTGAGCTTCTGAGTCTCAGGGCTGCTTAAGTCAAAGACATATTAGAGTAAAACTGATAATTTCAGTATTTGACAATACGAAGTTCAGAAAGATTATATATAATATGTGTGATGGTAAATACCTATAATCCTAGTCACTCATGAGGCTGAGACGGGGGACTGCTGAGCCCAAAAATTTGAAAGCAACCTGGGCAATTTAAAAAGACCATCTCTCAAAATAGGAGGATCACTATGAGTCTGATCTGTGTAGTGAGACCCTATAGACCTTGTACTAAATACATAAAAAAAGACCATGTCTCAGAACATTTTAAAAAAGGTTGAGGGTATAGCTCTGCAATACAGTGCTTGCCTATAGCACAGCCCACATAAGGGTTTTTTTTTATTTTTTTTATTTTAGGGAACGGTCTACAGGGTGTTTAGGGTCTCACTACTAGATCGGAGTCATAGTGATCTGCTTGTTTACAGCCTCCCAAGAGATGGGATTACAGGCGTGCACCACCATGCCCAGTCTCCATTGCCATCTTATTGTGCCCCAGGGTCAGGGCCAGTTCAGTAGGCTGGGGAATCGAACCCCCGGCCCCTGCGCCTCCTTGCAGGCCCTTTAATCTGCTTTGCTATTGGGGGGGGGGGGGAGCGCAGGTATAGTAGTGCACACCTGTTCCAATGGGAAGCAGGAAGCTGAAAACAAGTTCTACTCAAGCCTAGGCAATTTAGCAACTCAGCAAGACCCTATCTCAAAATAAAAAAAGTAAAAATGACCTAGGGGCCGGGCATGGTGGCACACACACGTAATCCCCCCACTTGGGAGGCTGAGACACAAGGATCTGAGTTGAGACTAGCCTGAGTTATAAAGTGAGCTCAAGGCCGGCCTGAAAGGCAGAGTGAGAGCCTGTCTCAAAAAGACAAAATCAAAACAAAACTTGGAGGGCTGGGGAGATAGCTCAGTGGAATAAGCACTTACCTGGCAAGTGCAAGGGCCTGAGTTCAATCCCCGGTTCCACCAAAAAAAAAAAAAAGAAAAGAAAAACAAAACTTGGAGATACAGCTCAGCACAAAGGCTCTGGTTTAAAAAAAAGGGGGGACAGGGAGATGGTTCAGTGGAATAAGCACTTCCTTGGCAAGCACAAGGGCCTGAGTTCAATCCCCAGTTCCACAAAAGAAAGAAAAAAAAAAGAAAGAAAATTACATTCCCTTTTTTTTGTGTGTGTGGAACTGGGGATTGAACTCAGGCCTGGCAAGTGCTTACTCTACTAAGCCATCTCCCCAACCCACATCCCTCATTCTTCAATGTCATCTGAGGATTGATTCCAGGATTACTACACCCTCAGGATACCAAAATCCACACTAAGTCTCCTATATCCTACTTATATGTAACTTACACACATCCTCCCATAAACTTGCATTTACCAGGCAAGGTCCCATTCTACTACTAAGGTGCACCCTAGGTCAGATTTATTTTTCCCATATATTTTTGCCTTTTTATTCCCTTTTGTGCCACGGACTGAATCTAGAGCCTTAACTTGCCAGGCAAGTGCTATCCCACTGAATTAAATCTTTAACTTCCAAATATCTTGATCTAGTTTATACTGAACCCAGTTTTCAGAACCCATGAGTTAATTAGCCAGGTGTGGCAGTACATGCTTGTAATCCCAGCACTCAGGAGGCTGAAGCAGGACTGCTGTGAATTCAAGGCCAGCCTGAACTGCATGCATAGTGAATCTGTTTCAAAAAGAACAAAAAGTCTTTAAAAAAGAAAACAAAAAAAAAAAAAAGAAAACAAACCGATGGGTTTCATTGGCTGACTATGCATTTACATGAAAGTACCATACAGTCGTCACATGGTACTGTGGATTAAATCCAAGGGCCCTCCACCAGAGTTGCATCCTCAGTCCAGGCCTTTTA
>NW_004524648.1:1839513-1859384 GCF_000260255.1 Octodon degus | reverse complement strand
AAAAACAAAAACAAAAACAAAAAACCTCCCTGCTTCAGCCTTAAGAGTAACTGGACTTAATTGGCATGTACCACTGCTCTCAGCTCTAGACTTCCTAGTGACAGGTCAATGTTCTCTTTACTGAAGAAAAACAAATGTAACAAATGAGTCATCATATGATCTAAAATCTATCCGCCTACCATGGTACTGTATTGCTAACCATTTGGGAGGCTAAATATTAGAATGATTTCTAGTTCAAAGCCAAGCTGGGCAACTTAGTGAGATCCTGTCACAAAATTTTAAAATGGTAGGAGTGTAGATCAGTGGTAGATTACTGCAGTGCCTGTGCACTCAATCCCCAGTACCACCAAAAAAAACAAAAAAATCCCAAGGGCCAGATAGCTAGCTCAACGAACTAAAGCGCCTGCTTAGGCAGAGCACAGTGGCTAGGATTCAAACTCCAGCTCACTGAAATTGTGATTGAGACTGGCGTAGTGGCGCACCCCTGTAATCCCAGTGCTTGAGAGGCTGAAAACAGGAGGATTGCTACGAGTCTGATCTACATAGTGAGACACGTAGATCCTGCAGACTCTGTACTAAAAAAAAAAAAAAAAAAAAAAAAAGTGACTACCTAGAGCTGAAAGTCACTGGTGGTGACTGTGTTCTGCTTTTATGTATTTTCCAAAATATATATGGGCAACATTATTTTGCAAGCAGTAAAAAAAAAAAAAAAAAAAAAAAAAAAAAAAAAATCAAAATTATCACACTATCCCAAGGTAGGAGGGGTTAGGTGTGTGCTCTTAAACTGTGACCAAACTGTGGCTCTTACTCCATGGACCAATGAGTTATTAAGACAACACTAGTAGGGCCGGCGAGACAGCTCAGCAGACTAAGTACCTGCCTAGCAAGTGCAGGTACTAGGGTAAGATCCCTGGCACATGCCCAGCTAGCCCTGGCCCTGTGTGAGCTGAGCAGGCCACCCCTGTCCCCAGACTGGGTGTGATGGTGCACCCCTGTCATTTCAGCACCAGGGGGGCTGAAAACAGGAGGATCACTAAGGTCTGAGCTTTGTAATGAGACCCTGTACCAAACACACTAAAAAAAACAGAGGGCTGGCCAAATAGCTTGGCAGATTAAAGCGCCTGCAAGCAGGCACAGGAGCTGGAGGTTCAATACCCAGGCCTGCCATGCTGGCCCCGCATCTGTAATCCCAGCACTTGGGAGGCTGTAAACAGGAGAATCACTATGAGTCTGATCTAACAGTGAGACCCTGAACACCCGGTAGACCCTTCCCTGAAATTAAAAAAAAAAAAAAGATGAAAAGACAACACTAGTCCCTCAGGCTAGGAGCCCCCAGGTTCATCCTTTTACTTTCCTAGTCTTGAAAAGAAAGGTAGGATGTGAAGCCCAAGCCCGGGCCTACTTGCCTACACCATCAGGTCTGCCATGGGGCCCAAACTTCAGCTTCTAGCCAGGTCTGCACTCACCGGTTCTGCAGTAAGGGTAGGCGTTCCATGCCTTCTCATGTATATTCAACGCTCCCTCTGGGGCCAGCATTCGGACAAATGTGGGTACTTTGCTGTATCAAAAAAGGAGTGATAAGATGCAGGAGAGGAAAGAGACAACAGGCTTTTACATCATGTTCTTCAATCCACAGACCCAGCCTCTTCCAAAGGGAGTTGACAAGTTTTCAAGAATTAAGCATGTTACACTGGTTTGTGAGACGCCAGAGCCTCAGACCTCAGCATGAATGGCTACTAACATTGCCCAAAATTTGCTCTGCCATCCACCACCTGCCAGGACGTGGGTAGCCTGGAAGGCCCCACACTACTACTCACTGTGGCCTACTGGCCATCATATGCTCACTACACATTCTTTCCAGAACTCAGTGAGCCCAGTGCACATCCTATGCAGAATGAGGATAACGTGCAAAAACAGCATCTGCAAGAGTGCACTGCCAAAGATGGACTGTGCTCCTCAGTCTAGGTTTATGAGCCAGAGTGACTAGCTGACTAGCCCAGAATGTGGGTTCCCATAGAATCTGGTTTATTTTTCTAAGTTCTAAGAAAACAGGTGGGCTTTAGGGTCATCTGCTTTCCAGGACAAATATTTTCTTCTACTCAATATTCATCTCAGGTTGTGAAAAAATATGAATAGTAGCCAGGGAGCTAGCTCAGTGGCATAAGTGTCTGCCTGCCAAGCGCAAGGTCGTGAGTTCAATCCCCAGCACCAAAAGCAAACAAACAAACCAAATATTGTATCAACCAGATGTTTTAAGGGGGCACATTTAATAGAGATTGAACCCAGAATCTTTTTTTTTTATGGAACCAGGGACTTAACTCAGGCCCTTGCACTTGTTAGGGAAGTGCTTATTCCACTAAGCCATCTCCGCAGCCCCTGAACCCAGCATCTTCACACTGAGCTATAGTCCCAGTTTTTTTTTTTTTTGAGACAGGCTCTTGCTAAGCCTCTTGTTACCCAAGCTGGCTGGAACTTGGGCTCTTCCTGCTCAGGCTCCCAGAGTGCTGGGATTACACGTGTATCACCAAGCATAGCTCTTTCTTGGTTATTAATTTTTAGCAGCTCTAGCAACTTCATCGTACTAATACCTCAAGCCTAAAAGAAAAAACTAACCCTACAGATATCTATCTCTGTGACCTCAAAGCAAGCCTGAGAGTCACTCACACACAGGTGATACTTGCTGGGACACAGAGAAACCAAAGAGTGGAGAGCATAACTAAGCAAATGACAACACTAAAGGTATGTGGGTGAGCACAGGGTTCTCCGGGTCTGAGCACTACAAAAACATGTAGGGGAGGGACAGGCTCTGGGCAGAATCCTCTGGAAAGTCAGGATGACATAAAGACACAAAATAAGGATTATATAGGACTAAGCTAGACAGAGGGATGGGAGTGGGACAGGCTAAGCTGGGAGAGAGAAGTTCAGAGGAGCTGGTGCAAAGTACAAGGTGAGGAACGCAAGAGGCTGGAGGAACATACAGGGGCTGGGTCATGAAAGATCTTATAAGTTAGGTCAGAAAAGTATAGCCTTTGTCCCAGGAGCAAAGGGAAGCCATCTACAGCTTTCAAGCAGGACAGGAACAGATCTTCTAGTCAGATCACTCAAAGCTATGTTAAGAGCTGGAAAGCAAGGAGGCTAGCTGAGAGCTTAGCAGTAATTCAGGCCACTGACAAAAAGAAATGGACATTTTAAGAATAAGGATGTGTCAACAGAACTTAATTTGCAAGGAAGGCTTTTATCCTCCTGAGGACAGGGAATAGTGATAGGAACAGTTTGCTTTCTTTTGTAGTAGGCTGTTCCTATGTTAAGGAAAGAATAGTGGTAGTAGCTCTTGATAGGAAGCAGGTAAGACAGGTCTTAACCTTATTTATGAACCTCCTCTCTGCTACTAATTGGCCCATCTCTTTTCAAAGTCATTTTTAACATAATCACAATGGGCCATAATTTGTATGTCTCACTGTTGGGTGGCTTGAACCACCAGCGGTATATGCATGACTATCCCATTAGGCAGTTTTTTACGTTTTTTTTTTCCAAACTGGGGATCGAATTCAGGACCTTGTGCTTACCAAGCAGGCGCTTAAGCCCCTGAGCTATTTCCTGGGCCCCAGGCAGGTTTTTATTAATTAGTAAATAATTGATACAAATGGTTAGATCTGTTTGTACCATGGGTACTACAAGGTGCCCAATGATAGTTATGCATGTACCAATGTTGGTTCAAGTTGACAGTAATGTGCTAAAAAAAATTCTGCTTAGGCAAGTACAGGGACTGAGATTTGATCCCTGGCACCACATGCTGCCTGCCCCTACGTGTCACCCTCAGGTGCACTGCACTGGCATCTGAGACTGGAATACAGCAGGGGATATAGCTCAGCAGCACAAATGCCTGCCTGGCAAGCGCAAGGCTCTGAGTTTGATTCCCAGTAATATCTATCTATCTATCTATCTATCTATCTATCTATCTATCTATCTATCTGGAAGGCTTTATATAGAGCTCATTTTAACCTACTGCTAATAGTTAATAGTCAGTTGGAATGGAGAAGCCAAAAGAAACTTCAAGAACAAAGAGAGCTGTGACCAGGGAATAGGATCACTGAGATTCTCCCACTTCACAGAGTTGCTTTTCTCCTGCTCCTGCCCTGGAAAATCCTGAACCCTTCTGGGTTAGTATGTTCCATCATAAGAGTGTGAGATTATGGCGGGTCAGGGTTTTTTTTACCAAATTTAAATGAAACTGGAGGGGCCAGGGAGTTGGCTCAGTAGAATAAATGTTTCCCTGGCAAGCACAGGGCCTGAGTTCAATCCCTGGTTCTGAAAAAAAAAAAAAAAAAGAAAGAAAGAAAGAAAGAAAGAAAGAAAGAAAGAAAGAAAGAAAGAAAGAAAGAAAGAAAGAAAGAAATTGGAGCCGGGTACAGTGGTACAGGCATGAAATCTAAACTCTCTGGGAGACTAAGGTAGGAAATTACAAGTACAAGCCCATCTTGGGCAATGTAAGAACTCTGTGAGATCCTGTGTCAAAAACAAAGGGAGGGGCCGGCGAGATAGCTCAGTGGTCTAAAGTGTCTGCTGAGGCAAGCATGCAGGGACCTCGGTTCGATTCCCAGCACCTCGGTTCGATTCCCAGCACCATATGCCATGCCAGCCCCGCCCCCAGGGTGGGCTGAGCTGACCATAAAAAAAAGAAAAAAGAAATAAAGGAAACATCTTTTAAAAAAACAAAACAAAGGGAGGGGCTGGGGAGATGGCTCATCAGAATAAGCACTTGCCTGGCAAAAAGCAAGGGTCTGAGTTCAATTCCCGGTTCTGCCAAAAAAAATAAAAAAATAAAAAAAAAAAACAACTAAAGGGATGTGGATACAGTCCAGTGTGAAATCCCTAGGTTCAATTGCTGACACCAAACAAACAAAAACCCATAAGATTTATGTCAAAAGAACTTTAATGGAGTATAGAGACATCTGGAAATGACAAATACAAATATACATCAAGACAGAACTGGTTGAACAGCTTACAGCACATCTGCCTAATGATACTATGAATACTGTATGTGCTTTAAAAGAATGAGACAGGAGCTGACAAGGCAGCTCAGCAGGCTAAGAGCCTACTTAGGCAAGCACAGAGACCAGGGTTTGATCCCCAGCACTGTGCTGGCCCAGGGTGCACTGAACTGGCACTTGCCTGTAACTTCACCACTGGGGAGGCTGAAAACGGTAGGATCACTACAAGTATGAGCTGCATAGTGAGACCCTGTATCAAATACATAAAAAGTAAATAAGTAAAAAATAATGAGACAGAATATGCCAGGGGTGAGAGGCAGCTACAACCTGATATACAAAAACAGAAAAAACAAAAAACTATACATATAGTAGTAGGATTCAATTTATGTAAATAACAATAAAGAAAACAAATACCCATTTCACACACAAAAACTACTTCTGTTCTTACAGACTATGGAGAGGTCCCCAAAAAACCACAAAGTGGCATGTTTGGAGATTGGGACCCCAGGGCAGCAAGAATTATTATTTTGTTTACAAATAACAAGGACTTTTTTTAAATGAACAAAGAAACCTCCTATGCCCATGGTCACAGATGAAGCAACTTGAGTGGCCAGCTAAGAACCTGGTGACACCCATCCCACTTTCAAATCAAGCCAGCATCCCATGCTGTAGCCTCAGTCACATACCTCTGCAAGTGGTAGATCTTGTGTGTGTACTGGCCCTTCTCTCCATCCTTCTCATAGGGTTCGTTCACCAGGACCTCCACGCCTTCACCACCACCCGTTTCGTTTTTACTGGCCTCAGCCACAGAATACAGCTGCCCTACTTGATACTAGAGGAACAGAGCAACACATATTATTCTCAACAGTCACACAGTAGGGCTGCTGGTAACTTCCTAGCAGACCCTGGGGTCTCATTCAGAAGCTCATCCTGGAGTTTTACAACAGGCCTGTCCAAATCTACCCAAAGAAACTGAGAATGCTGCTCCATGTCCTTGCTTTAGCCATCAACTGTGTTTAATTTCTACCTCATCCATAGAGGTTTAAAGAGGCAGACAAAGATACCTAATTTTCACAAAGTAGCTTTTGCCCTGGACTTGTCTCTGGCACTGTTTTAAGACCTACAAAACAGGATCTGGGTTGGTTGCCAGATACTGTATCTCTTTATTCCATTCATTTAAAACAGAATCTGCTAGGTGCACACCTGTAATTCCAGCACTCAGGGAGGCTGAGGCAGAAAAACTGATGTGAGTTCAAGGCCAGCCTGACAGCCTGAACTGCATAGTAAAACCCAGCTCCAAAAAGACAAAAAACAAACCAACAGATCCAAAGACATGACTGTCAAGGGCAAGTGCTCTGTAAAATCTACCCATATTGTATGTACAGCAAGCTCACCTATTTGATTTTTTTCTAGGGTTAGCCTCTCCTCACCCTTCAAGGAACTCAAAGTTCTTGAGGCAATCAAATCTGAGACATCCCAGGTTCCTGGTGGGGCTAAAGTAAATGCTACTGTTTCCCATATGATAGTATAGATAAGATAGTACAGATTCCTTCGCTGTCTCCTGGCTTGGTGCCCCTTCTGTGTTGGCAGTTACTAGATGGCAAAAGCTTGCTTTTTCTTTATTTGGGTCACATGCTACTCTATCAAGTCACTAGTCAAGATCACTGGCTTCCTCTGACCCCCTTAGGCAGTGCCCAGGCTTTGCCCATCTGCCCCCTTCTCTCTGAGGAAAGCCACTAGCAGAGAAAAGTATGGTGAAGAGAGAATGAACAGTTACTGTTAATAGAGAAAGTTACACCTATATATACCAAAGGAAGCATCTTCCCCATCGCTGCAAGGAGGTAACAAACAGGCACATTGGTTCAGGTAGCATGAGAAAAACAAGTACAGTGCTCGTTATTTAGTATGCTGGGAAAGGGGATTCAGGTTTCCCTTACCCTCCACTCTCCTTTCCCAAACTCCTGGTATTCCTCCAAGTGAAAGACAGGGATCTCTTTGACACTGAAACAGAAGCTGCACCTCTGGGCTTCTACCTCTAAACCACCGTTGGCACCAGCAAAGCAACAGAACTTCCAGGTCTACTTCCTCTCACTCTGGGAAGCCTGTTCTATGGTTGCCTCTATGGTAAGCATTGCAGAGAAATGTCTAAGAAAAGTCTGGAAGGGGAAGCATAGGACCAGTACAATTCACTAACTTACCACAAAGCTGAAAGAACCCTAATTTCCAAAGCACAATCCCACTACAAAATGCTAATGAAAGGCCCTGGCAATTGATCAAGGCTCCATCAATCCCATAAAGTAACATCTGAATGGGGCTACTGATGTAGCTCAGTGGTAGAGTACTTGCCTTAGCATGCACAAGGCCCTTAGTTCAATTCCTAGTACCACATACAATACATTCAATACAATTAAAAAAAAAAGAAAGAAAGAAAGAAAGAAAGAAAGAAAGAAAGAAAGAGAGAGAGAGAAATATCTGGAAAGCTGGGAGTGGGCCAGAACTTTAGGAGGCTGAGGCAGGAGGATCATTGAGAGTTCAGACCAGCCTGGGCTACAAAGTGAACTCAAGGCCAGCCTGAACTGCACAGCAAAACCCTGTTCTACCCCCACCTCAAAAAAAAGGAACATCTGGGTGAGAGTCAGTCTGACCTTGCTTTTTTTTTTTTTTTTTTTTTGGCAGTACCGGGGATTGAACTCAGGAGCCCGTGCTTGCCTAACAAGTACTTATTCTACTAAGCTATCTCCCTGGCCCTGACCTTACTAATTCTTTAAGCAACATCAGTGCTATCTCAATGCCCACACAGAACCCCAAACTGTCCCTGTGCTTTCCAGTTTTGCCACCTAGCTAAAGCACACGTGAAACCCCTATCAAGTGAGTCAGGGTTTGGCTGAGCCAGGGGTTCCTAAGAAAGAGCAGGAACTCTGTTTCAGAGAATAGTCACAAGGGCATCTAGCCACTGACTCAGCTATCCTAAAGGGCAGAAAGGGAACAGAGCCTGGTTACCAGATCATGGTGTTAGGTCATGCTTGAGGGTAGAGATCATCCTAGATCATGCCCCTGGGAAGAGACTAATTGTCTTTACTGAGTCTCGCCTCAACTGCAGGAATCAGAGGGCAGGTTTCTAAGAGGATCAGTCTGTTGGATGGCAATTTACCCCTTAATCTCTCTTGATATTCTGATCCTTTAATCCCAATGAGACAAGTGAAGGCAGATTTGTTAATCCAAAAGGGTAAAACTGACCTGTACAAGTTACAAACGCAGAACACTTTCCATGTAAAACACTTTCCATGTCAGAGGGTTCCCTTTGGCATTGATGTTCTGTATCTGGAAAGCTACCAGACTCAGGGTAGGTGGCAGTAGAGGTGGGGATCTAACCATTAAATCAGAAAAGGAACCCTAAAGAAGCCAGGATTCCAGTCATCACAGGCATAGGACAATACTCCGCTAACATTGAGATTTGTCCCTTTGTCTCAAAGAACTAAAACATTCAGCTAGGAAAAACAGAAACATATCAGGCATAGTGGCATGAGCTTCTGGTCCCAGTTACTTAGAAGGCTGAGTAAGAGTTATTTGCTCTGGGGCTAGGGATTTAGTTCAGAGGTAGAACACTTGCCTAGCAAGCTTTAGTCCTTAATACCAAAAACAAAAAATAAACCTCTACTGAAAAAGTTAGATCCTGGGACCAAAACAACAACAAAAACAAAAACAGGCTGGGTGTGGCGGCACACATCAGTAATACCAGCCCTAGGAGAGGATCCTGGGCTACAAAGTGAGTGAAGGCCAGCCTGAACTGCGTCAAAGGGCCTATCAAGTCAGATACCACAGAAGGGTGGTGCCATGAGTCTCTGGAAAGAAGAAGTAAAACAGCTCAGCCCACAGTGATCAATGGGCTGGCCTGAGCCAGAACTCACAGGTGGACACACCCATGTCAATCAGCCAGAGCATTTTTTTTGCTGTGCTGCAGATGCCCAGAAACCCTGGCAGTGTTAGGCCAAAAACTCTGGCTAGACAGAAGCTAATATTTCCCCCAAATATTGATTCAGGCCACCAGAACAATTATAAAGACATGACCTTCTCTTCTCTTTTTTCTTATTCTCCCACAAATCAGAAACTCCAAAGTCCTTAAGTCATGGCCTCCAATTTATGAAGTGAATCTACCAATTAC
Organism: Octodon degus; assembly: GCF_000260255.1. Lineage (NCBI taxonomy): Eukaryota > Metazoa > Chordata > Mammalia > Rodentia > Octodontidae > Octodon > Octodon degus. Next base: position 1,850,231 of record NW_004524648.1, on the reverse strand, counting down.
ATGATTCTGGGCTGTTCCCATGGGAACGGTGAGTCAGGATGGGGTTATTGACAAAGATTCTTGAGAAGGTCAATCATTACTTATTTCTTCTTTGGCTTCCCCATTCAAGAACTTTCTTATCTCCTGGAACTAAGGTTCAAGCCATTAAAAGAGCAGCTTTAACCTACCAGGTCATGCACTGCGTTGTCAATAGTTTTTGTTTCTTGGAGGCTTTTTTTTTTTTTTTTTTTTTTTTTGAGACAGGGATTAAACCTTTTTTGAGACAGGGACTGGTCCTTTCATTTTTCCCCTTTTGTTTTTTAGACAGGCTCTTACTCCATAATTTAGACTATTCTTAAACTATGTAAGGGCTGGCCAAATAACTCAGTGGATTAAGGCACCTGCAAGCAGGTGCAGGGTTCAGGGGTTCAATCCCCTGTCCTGCTGTACAAGTGCCCGCCCTGGCCCTGCAGCTCCCCCAGATCACTGCATTGGCAATTGACACTGGGTATGGTGGCGCACACCTGTAATCTCAGCTCTTGGGAGCTGTAAACAGTCTGATCACCACTAGTCCACCTAGTAGTGAGACCCTGAACAACCTGTAGACCCTTCCCTAAAATACAGAAAAACAAAACACTCACTATGTAGGCCAGGCTAGCCTGAAGTCACACAATCCAATTTTCCTGCCTCAGCTTCCCAGTGCTGGGAATACAGGCCTGCACCACATTACCCATCTTGTTTTTTTGAACTCAGGCCCTCGTGCTTGCCAGGCATGTGCTTATTCTACTGAGCCATCTCCCTGGCCCCCCTTCTCCCTGACTCCTCTTGTTTTTTTTGAGACAGGGTCTCACTGTGTAGTTCAGGCTGGCCTTGAGCTCATGGTGATCCTCCTGCCTCAGCCTCTAGTGCAAGAGGTGCACCACTATACCTGGGTTTACTGGGTATCAAACTCAGGACCTTGGGCTTGCCAGGCAGGTGCTTATGCCACTGAGCTATCTCCCCAGGCCCACAACTTGTTCTTGGTCAATGGTTTCTTACCAAGACCAAGCTGAATATCAACACAGATATATGAATCTTAACCAGCACCAGCATTTCAATCTTTTTGCTTTCAGTTTGCCCTGGCATGTAACTTCCTCAACATTGGAAACAAATTACCACCAGTTAAAAACTTCCAGTTGTACACGCTCTCAATGTACAAGTTCCCTCTCCTTCTTGGGTCTATTATGAACAATCAGGGTTCTGGCCCTTCTTGCATGATGGCAGAGCAGCTGAGAGGTATCTATTCCTGGATTATTCTGGCCTTCCTTGGTCTGCAGCATTCTCAAACACAATCTCAACCTGTATGCTATCAAGAAAAAGCCGGGGAGATGGCTCAGTGGAATAAGCACTTCCGTGGCAAGTGCAAGGCCCTGAGTTCAATTCCCGGTTCCGCCTAAAGAAATAAATAAATGCCCTACAAAAAGATGCATTCTGCCCCAAAATGCCACACTGAAGAAACCCTATATTTCTAGGAAATACTTATAGAATTGAGGAGGTGATCCTATATAGCAGAGAGCAAATTGTCTCCCCACCCCCCCAAAAAAAAACCTATCATCACATTTCAGAGCAAAGGCACACTAGACCCTTTGGCTTGGCATTCCAGTTTGGAACATCATTTGGTTATCATGTTCATTTGTTTTTGTGTTACTGAGAACTAAACACAGAGCCTTAACACTACATTCCCTTATGTTTTACTTTGAAACAAGATCTTACAAATCACTAAATTGCCCAGCCTAGAATCAAGTGAATCTCCTGTTTCAGCCTCCCAAGTAGCTGGGATCACAGGCATTTACCATCACAACTACTGTAGTCCTATCTTTTTCTTTCTTTCTTTCTTTCTTTCTTTTTTCTTTTCTTTTCTTTTTTTTTTTTTTTTTTTTTTTTTTTTGGTACTGGGAATTGAACTCAGGACCTTGTGCTTGCCAGGCAGAAGCTTATGCTGCTGAGTTATCACCCCAGCCCTAGTCCTATCTCTCTTATCTATACTGCAAGATCCTCCAGACCAAGTTCAAATTCAACTCATTTCTCTTCTCTCAGGTCTCCACAACTCTTAACCTAATGGCCCAATTGGCTGTTGGAGATGACTGTCTAGGCTTAAGTCTGCCCAGCCTTCTTGCATATTTCTCACATCTAAAAAGGGCTATGTGCTCTGTTGGTCTGATTTGATTTTTCAAAGGTCCAGTTTCTGTTTGGAACAGAATGGAAGTTATCACACAAACTTCATGCTGGCCCCAAGAGAGACAGAACCCAATGATAGAGGGCACCATGTGGGCTGACAAACTGCTTCCAAAGAGTTTCATGGGAAGTTGGGGTGGGGCCTGTGGATTTTGAAGGCAACAGAATAAGGCTATGCCAGGGGAGGAAAGTGGAGGAAGCTCGAAGAAAGGGTGAAACCAGGAAGTCTCCATGACAGCTTTCTGCTGCCTATGATACCAGCTCTTAATCAGCATGACCTATGAACCGTCTATAACAAATGCTGATGCCAGCCAGATCTCCACAAACTGGGATGCCAGACCCAGTTGCCAAAAAAGGCCGGAGAACAAGCCAAGCCCATTTGTCATTCCCTATCCTCCGTAAAAGGAGGGTTCTGTGCTTTGGCCCTGCCAGTCACCTATCATGGCTAGAGAGGGCCTCAGATTTCTGGCCCTACCAGTTTGTCACAAAACCAGGAAGAGCCATGCCCACTTTCCAGGCAATTTACAGAGGTCCCTCAAAATACACCTATGGGGGCCTGGGCCTAGCTCAGTCCTTTAAGTGGCTGCTTCCACAAAGCTGTCAGCCTCGGGTTGCTGGAGTTCAAAATACACCTAATGCCAGGGCCGGGGAGATGGCTCAGTGGAATAAGCGCTTCCCTGGCAAGTACAAGGGCCTGAATTCAATCCTCGGTTCTGCGGGGATATATATATATCATATACATATATATATATATATATGTATATGATATATGTATATTATATATATATATGATGCCATCAGTAACATATTCCCAAAGAGCATAGTCCCAGCAGTTGAAAGGAGCTAGGCTAGTCTTTCAGAGTCATCAAGAATGCTAACCTTGGGCTGGTGAGATGGATGGCTCAGTGGTCTAAAGCACCTACTCAGAATAAGCTTAGCAAAGCACAGGGACCGCTGTTCAATCCCCCAGCACCACATGCCAGCCAGCCCCGCCCCCTGGTGGGCTGAGCTGGCCACACACAAATAAATAAATAAATAAATAAAATTAAAAAAAAAAAAAAAGAATGCTAACCTTGCCAGATATACCAATGTCTTCCTGCAACTAAAAGTCGCACTGGTTATCACCACACTAGAACAAATATAAGAACTTTACAAATAGTAAGGCAACCCAGCCCAACTGAGCCAATGCTCACAAACACTTTCGTGCAAGTATGGATAAGAAAAGATAGGGCTGGGGAGATGGCTCAGTGGAATAAGTACTTCCCTGGCAAGCGCAAGGGCCTGAGTTCAATCCCCGGTTCGGCAAAAAAAAAAAAAAAAGAAAAGAAAAAGAGCAGGTGGCACACACCTATAATCCCAGCACTCAGGAGGCTGAGGCAGAAAGACTGTTGAGAGTTTTAAGACCAGCCTTGGCAACAACAAAAAGTGAGCTCAAGGCCGGCCTGAACTACATAGGGTGACTCTGTCTCCAAAAGATAAAAAAAGAAAAGGAACTTACCTCATCTACAGACACAGGCAGGATGACTCGACTACAAGAGAGGGAAAAAAGCGTCAACCTCAAAGCATCAGGTCAGAACAATATTCAGTATTTTGCTGCATATGACTATATACTCACTAACAAAGGCCCACCAGGCTGTCCTGGGTGTCCTTCTAGCATCCCATTTAGAATCCTGTGATTCACTGTAAACCTCAGTGCCCAACTAGCTACTTCCCAGGCCTCTGACTCACAAGTGAAGCTGTCCTCTTCTCCCATTCCATCACCCATCTCTGCTCCAATAAGACTTGCTAATAAGTCTAGTAAAACAGAGACGTTAACAAAAAAGTGACCCACAATTAGTTTTCTGACCCCAAAAGCCATGCCTTAGGGATCTGCATCTCTGAAGAACCAACTCCCCAGTAAAAGCCCTTATGGTAAAAGGCTAGGAAGGGGCTAAATTCCCTGGGGACTTACTTAATCACCTTAAGAGTACAGGCCAACCAACTCTGCTCTGGAGTAGGATATTTCAATGTAAACTAAAACTATACAGCTTCCAAAAAAGGGCACCCAACTGTCTATGACCTCTGAAAGCTGCCCAAAGACACTCTGACTGCTTTCTTTTCTTCTACATTTCTTTTTTTCTTTCTTTCTTTCTTTTTTTTTTTTTTGCTCCGAATGCCTTCAGGGCAGGTTTGGCTGGCTTGAGTTGTGGGGATCGAACCACAGCAACCTGAGCCTGACTGCTTTGTTGAAGCAGCCGCTTAACTGAGCTAAGGGGCAGGCCCCCTCTTCTACATTTCAATGACCACCATCAGTTGTTGGAGGGACCACCAATAACCTAGTGGAGAAGCCATGGTCAGCAAAAGCCCCATGAGGGGGTTGAATTCTAATCAGGTGTGGGCTATGGGCACTTCTGTGGGTGGCTTGCTTTTCTAACACAGACTAATGGCCACCCCCCCAGTTTGATGCTGTGAGAGGAGAGAGCCGAGAGAAAAAGGCTTGGATGTATTCCTACAATCAAGTTAAGCCAGTTCCCACGCTGAGATTTGCAGTCTTCAGAGCCTTGCTGGAACCCTCTGAGCCCTTCTGCATCTTGTGTGCCTGCTTGGTGAAGCATGAGTTGCTATGTGTTCTTTCCTATGCAGTGCAGTAGGTTCAAGCATGTCTCCTTCTCCAGGCTGCTAAACAGCTTGCTATTTTTTAGTTCCACAAAGGTTCCCCAGGAAGCAAGAAGCACATAGAGGGATCTGAGGAAAACATCACAGTAAAGGCCAGGTACCAAGAAGAAAAGCAGCAGGAAAAACAAAATGGGCTCCAAGTCATCACTGCCTGCTAACAACCCCTTCTCAGAAGGACTCAAATAATGTAAATCCTCTAGTTCATTGGATGCTGCCACTAACACTCTCCTCCCATTAGAGAAAGCCAATGGTGCAGAAAAATACTCCCAACCCAGAGGCCTGAATTTTTGTACCCTCAAAAGAAACTTCCTAGAAAACAATATGCCTTTTATCTTCAAGTACACAGTAGAAATCACATCTAAGAATTTGCAGAAATCAAATCAGGCAGAATCCTGTTGCCGGAAGTGTAAAAAATATCAGTAGGGACAACCCTTAGACCCACCCTGCTCCCCCAAAACTGGCATCAACCAGTTCATTCTTCACAGGATGCTCGGGGGGCTGCATCACTACTGTACCACTCCCCCAAAATTCTCCCATGCTCCTTGGGAACAAAGCCACTTCATGAGCAATAGGGTACAACTCCAAATCATAGAGACTCAGGCGCACAGCTGGGTTTAGAGCTGTGCTCACTAGTTTGACCTTCACTCATATCCTTCCTGGAGCTGCAGCTCTGCAGCCATAGCCAAATATCTCAGCTCTGTCCTCCCACCGTCTCTAGCCCAGGATTACGCACAGGGCACAATGCAGGCAGGAAGGAAACACAGATGTTAGGTCTGCTCTGCATCCCTATACTTTGAGCTTCTCTGGTGGGCTTCAAAGGAAGAACAAAGAATGGGAAGAGAGTATCTCCTCCCTTCAAAACTCACTTCTCTTCTGAGGACTTTTCCTTTCCCCTCCCTTTTTTTCAAAACTGCATATTTCTACAGATTCTAGATTCCATCTGAGAATAGGAAAAAAAGATCAGAAGACTAGAGAAGACTGTTTGGACAGTAAAAATTAAAATGCCAAGTGAGGGCCAGCCAAATAGCTCAGCAGATTAAAGCACCTGCAAGCAGGGGCCAGGGGGGTTCATTCCTGCGGGCCTGCTGGGCCAGCCTCACCCCTGGGGCGCACTGTGACAGCAATTGATACTGGGCGTGGTAGCACCTGTAATCCCAGCTCTTAGGAGGCTGTAAACAGGCAGATCACTATGAGTCTGATCTAGTAGTGAGACCCTGAACACCCTGTAGACCCTTCCCTAAAAATACAAAAAAAAAAAAGCAAAGTGTACCATGTTCTTCTCCTTGGAGTCTTGGCATCCTAGGTTTTTCCTCCTCATTACAATAACTCTGAGCTACATCAATATCAGATTAGAGGGCTGGTGAGATGGATGGCTCAGTGGTCTAAAGCACCTATTTAAAACAAGCTTAGCAAAGCACAGGGACCGCGGTTCAATCCCCCAGCACCACATGCCAGCCAGCCCCCACCCCCTGGTGGGCTGAGCTGAGCTGGCCACATACACACACACACACACACACACACACACACACACACACACGCATAAATAAAAAATAAAAAAAATTAAAAAAAAATATCAGATTAGATGTAAGGGTCAGCCAGATAGCTCAGTGATCTAAAGTACCTGCTTAGGCAGAGCTCAGTAGCTGGATCCCCAGCATGCCCTGCTGGCCCTGACCCTGCCCCCTCTTGTGACTGAGAATGGGCATGGTGGTGCTCACCTGTAATCTCAGTGCTTGGGAGACTGAAAAGAGGATTACTATGAGTCCCATCTGTGTAGTGAGACCCTGTACTAAATACATAAAAATAAATAAATATCAAACTGGATGTCAAGAAAGAGGTGATACGGCCTTCAAGTCACATTCTTCACATGAGGTACCTAAGTTTTTTTTTTTTTTTTTTTTTTTGCGGAACCAGGGATTGAACTCAGATCCTTGCATTTGCCAGTCAAGTGCTTATCCTACTGAGCCATCTCCCCAGCCCTGGTACCTAAGTTTTTGCTTCTATTATTCAAGTGAACACTCCTAAATGTCCTGAACACCTAAGCAGCACTCCAGACAGGTCTGGACAAAGTGACTTCACCAACAAAATGGAAAGAACCCGGGGCTGGGGAGATTGGCTCAGTAGAAAAAGCACTTCCCTGGGCAAACACTAGGGCCTGAGTTCAATCCCTGGTTCCACAAAAAAAAAAAAAAAAAAAAAAAAAGAATGAACCCTTTGCACACTGCCTGGCTACCTAAAGAATTCCTTAAGTTTCTCTCTGCTTGGACATTGGCCAAGTGGATCTGATTTCCAAGGCTTCTACCCCAATACTGCCCACTTGCCCTCCTTCCAGAGACAGTTTCACTGTAAATTCCTGACACAAAACATTCAATCTCGCCTATTTTGAAGGGAAGAAAAAAAATACTGTGTTCTTGGAACCATGAACTTTAAAGGTGGATCATTTTACATTTGTCTTTTTTTTTAATGAGCAGAATATATTTTGAGAAAGAAAGATTCTGTCCAAGAGACAGACAAAAGAGGGGTGCTGAGCAAGTTGTCCCCCTCACTTCACATTTGAAGGATTTAACAATCCAAACATTCTCACCTGGCATTCAGTCCCCTGGATTTCAGGAGTAAACCCATCTCCCTGATTTCTTTGTAAAATCACCAGTTTCTCATCCTCAAGACAGTACTTAAAAATTCCTTCACCATCTCTCCTCAATTAATGGCTCTATGGAAATCTCGACTCCTCAAAGCAATTTCTCCATCTCTCTGCACTGGCCAGAGAATCCAGAGACTGGCTGGTCCTGTCCTGGTCTCAGCCACCTTCACTAATAGATATATTCACAAATACATTCTAAGCTCTTGACACAAGTGGCCTCAAGTCCAAAACAGTCATCCAAATCCCTCCTTTTCTCAACCTACAATTTGGGCATCATGCCATTTTGGGTCCCCCTATTTCAGCACCTTCGGTCATCCAAGCCCGGCCCTGACTAGTCCTTGTCTTACCACCACTTATTACACTCCTCCCCCCACTGCTGTCTAAGGCAGTCACTTATCCACACTCCAGGCTCCACCTGAGCACTCCTCCCATTATCTCTGCTCCATCAATGACCTCTTATCTGATCTTCCCCACCGACTGATCAGCCCTCAAAGCCCTCCCGACCGCAAGCCTGCTCACTGGCCCTACTGCCCTTGTCCCACTGTTCCTCGGCCTTGGGATAACTCCCTGGTCTCCCGCCAACCCTCTCAGCCCCTCCTGTAATTTCAGCTGGCCTCGTCATCCCTCAGCCTCCACTGAACGACCACCCCACGTCTCTCTCATCCAATCCTCTCGATTCCCTCAGCACCTCCTCACGCCTTGTCCGGCTCTCACTGTCCCGCTAACCCAAACTCTGGCCCTGTCCAGCACTCACCGTCCCCTTGACCTCTCATTAGGCCTATTCGGCCCTCGCGGCCCCCGGAGCCCCACCTCACGTGCCGTCCGGGTCTCTCCAGCCCCTCAGGCCCTGCCTGGCCCCCGACATCCCGTCCGCCCTTGCCGAGCCTCCCCGGAGCAACATCCGCGCTGTCCTTCCCTACGCGGGGCCGTCAGCCTTCCTGGTCGTCATCCCGACCCTTCCTCCCTCCCCGCTTCCGCACGGTCGCCCGGACACTCACTACTCCTTGAGCAGCACCATGTCGCCTCGCGGTTCGGCGGCTGCCCGCTGCCTGACCGCTTCCCGGCGGCCGCTCTGCCCGTGGCCCGGCCCGGCCCTGCTGCTTGTGCGCCTTCGTCGTGGTCTGCTCAGTCCCCGCTGCTCTCGCTGTGGTTGCCGCGCCAGCTACTGCCGTCCCGGCCTCTCCGCCTCCCGTGCAGCTTCCGACGCCGCCCGGAGCTCTGGTTCCGCAGCGCCGCGCGGAGGCGGGGCGTCTCTGCGGCAACAGGAGCGTCACACGCCACGGAGCGCGCTGACCTCACGTGGAGGCGGGGCCTTCCCGGGCCCGCCCCCTCCCGGCCTCACGGCCTCGGCTTCCTCGATGGACCTCTGGCATGCGTCAAAGCCCAGACGAGGCGAAGCCGGCACCGGTGTGTCCAGAGGGGTGTTAGTGGAGTCCTCTTGTGCAGGAGGAAGAGCTGTGCTCTTATGCCTTGGCCTCCCGGGTGCGTGGGTTGAGTGCTAGGAAAAGATAATGTTAAAAAAAATTAATAATCAACTGTGTGCATGTTCTTAAGTACTTGGCTCTTCACAACAACTTTACTCCAAAGGTATTGTTACTGTTCCGGTTTACAGGAGAGCAGGAAGCAGACGTTAAGATGTTGTAGGCAACTAAATCAGAAATATTATAGGTAGACAGGGCGAGGCCGTCAAGGAGACAATATGGAAGACAAGGTGACTTTGCAACTCTAGAAGATACGGACACTCCCACTATGGGCCAGATCTCAAGATGAAAGAGTCAACAAACGCAGCCACATACTTCCCTAGGGATGGGCATCAGGGATTGATATTCTAAATAGGTATCAATCAGTTAGAAAGAGTCACTAACCCAATTCCCAACAGGAAGAGACCCTGTCCCGTTTTCTGGCCTGAGCACGGTGCTTGTGATCTCATTGACTGACCGTAGGTTTGTCCCACCTAATGCCCACCTAAGCGAGTTCCCATGTTCTCCATCTTAGAACTGCCTCACCACGTGATTTTGCTCCATAAAAATCCCTGGAAGGGACAGCTTCTGGGGGCAACTCACTAGGGTCCCACTTCTGTTACTGTCTCTCACGGAAGCTTTCTTTCTCCCAGTAAATACTCTTTTTTTCTTTTTTTTTTTTTTTTTAAATGTATTTAGTACAGGGTCTACAGGGTCTCATTACATAGATCGGACTCGTGGTGATTCTCCTGTTTTCAGCTTCCCAAACGCTGGGATTGCAGGCATGGGCCAACACACCCAGACTCAGTCACCGTCTCAGTGTGCCCCAGGGGCGGGGCCCAGCACAGCATGCCAGGGATGGAACCCAGGCCCCTGGGCTCTGCCTAAGCAGGCATTTTAATCTGCTGAGCCATCTGGGTGTCCTCAATATTCTGCTCTTAACCTCCGTTTGTTCCTAAAATTCATTCTTCAGTTTTAGAAAGCACACATTTGTCCCAGGTAACTTTCACTTTGGAGGTTTCATTCCCTTATATCAAAGAGATTTGTCCATGTCCACAGCTAGAATGTGATAGAGCTGAGCTTTTAACCAAGCAGTCTTAGTGTCATCCAATAAACATTTGCTGAGTTCCTGCTGTGAAGTAGAGCCTGCTGAGAAGCTGAACAGAGCAGATACCTTGGTGCCTTTGGGGAACTGTAGATCAAGTGGAGGAGTAATTGGTGGCTGGAGGTGATAGAGTCAGACAATTACAACAGGAAGGGTTGTGAGAGGTGAAACACAGGTGTGGGATTACACCAGGAGGGAAGTGAACCCGACTAAGTGTGAGAGGTATAGCAGGAATGGCTTCCTGAAGGAAGACTAGGCTGAGAGTTGCAAGAGGCTAGGGGAGAAAAAGAGTGTAACAGGCAGACAGTGCAGGGGCTGTACGCAAGAAGAGCATGGCGGCCGAGCGCGGTGGTGCACACACCTGTAATCCGAGCATTAGAGAGACTTGAGACATGATTGCTGCAAATTCAAGGACAGCCTGGACTAGGGAGACCTAGTTAGGGAGACTAGCTTTAAAAAAAGAAAGAGTTGGGGGCCTGCTCCTTAGCTCAGTTCTTTAAGTGGCTGCTTCAACAAAGCAGTCAGGCTCAGGTTGCTGTGGTTCGATCCCCACAACTCAAGCCAGCCAAACCTGCCCTGAAGGCATTCGGAGCAAAAAAAAATCCTTCTACCATTAAAAAAAAAAGAGTACAAGTGAGACTGAGAGAAGTAAGTGCACCATAAA
>NW_004524648.1:1838308-1839253 GCF_000260255.1 Octodon degus | reverse complement strand
TATAGTAGGCAGTCACACAGTGCTTACACCTGGAGAAAGTCAATGCAGAGGATGAGAACACATCAGAACTGCAGCTGGAGGTCCATCTGAAGATTAAAGTCACAATGGCCAGATTCACATACTCCTCTAAATGATAAATAAAAATTTGAGATTATTGGTACCACCCTTTTGAGATTTCCCATAAAAATAAACCACTATTCATTAGGAGTGGGGGGGCACCCTCACCCACCCATTAAAACTAAAGCAAAATTTACAAATCTAAAACACAGGGCCGGCCAGATAGCTCAGCAAATTAAAGCGCCTGCCTAAAATGTGCAGGGAGTACCTCCCCCTACCCCACCTTGCTGAGACAGGCAATTGAGCCTGGGTGTGGTGACAAACGCCAATAATTCCAGCACTTGGGAGGCTGAAAATAAGAGGATCACTAACTATAAGTCTGATCTGTATAGTGAGACCCTGTAGACCTTGTACTAAAATACATCAAGAAATAAAACACAGACTTTAGATTATTGACCAAGGTTAATGATATCATCCACTTGCCCTTGCTACTGATGGATCAATATTACCTAAGTACCTAGTAATATTATTATTTTGACCCAACATGTACCTGCCTCTTAGTAATCTTTTTATAGGGTCTCTGCTATGTAGTTCAATGGCATAGCATGTGGTACTGACACAGGGAGAAAAACTGATCTCGGGTGGGTGACCTCCAAATGATATAGGGAGGAGCCAGGGAGATAGTTCAGTGGAATAAGCACTTGCCTGGCAGGTGCAAGGACTTGAGTTCAATCCCTGGTTCCGCCAAAAAAAAAAAAGATATAGGGAGCCTCCAAATGACATAGGGAAAAATGATCTCCCGACCTGACCTGCAACGAGTTCATGTTCTCTAAAACCAAAGAATGAATTTTAGGAACAAACGGAGGTTATGAGCAGAATATATTTATT
>NW_004524648.1:1836855-1837298 GCF_000260255.1 Octodon degus | reverse complement strand
AAAAAAAAAAAAAGAGGGTCAGCCAGATAGCTCAGCAGACTAAAGCACCTGCACAAGGCAGAACACAGTGGCTGGGGTTCAAACCCTGGCATGTGCTGTGTCAGCCCCACCCCTGGGGCACACTGAGATGGGATTGAGACTGGGGGGGGTACAAAGTACCTATAATTCCAGTGCTTGGGAGGCTAAAAACAGGAGGATCACTGAGTCCGATCTGCATAGTGAGATCCTTTAGACCTTATACTAAATACATGAAGAAAAAAAAAAAGAAGTAGATGTAAGGGCTGAGGGTGTAGTTCAGCTGTACAGCACGTACCCGGCAACCTCAGTTTGATTCACCATACTGAAAAACACAGAAAGAACTAAGAAAAAGAAGTAGACTCATTGGCAACTCATTTGGAACTCCTCCTGTCTCTCAGGACCTATTCCGGTTCCCCATTCTTTTC
>NW_004524648.1:1801192-1836755 GCF_000260255.1 Octodon degus | reverse complement strand
TTTTTTTTTTTGGCAGAACCAGGGATTGAACTCTGGCCCTTACACTTGCCAGGGAAGTGCTTATTCCACTGAGCCATCTCCCTGGCCCCTTGACATCTAGCATTTCTTCTATATCAGTAAGTTCCTAGTGGGTGACATAAAGGTGTTTGGAGCCTGCCCTAAGGATTGTGAGAGGCATCTAAAGGTTCTGAGCAGGGATCTGAGCAAGTTTAGTGTGTGAAGCCTCACTCTCAAGGCTGGAGGCAGGAGAGGAAGAAAAGGTGAGGAATAGGCCAGACTAAAAACATAAGAGAAGAAAGCTGTTGCAGAAGTCCAGGGACTGGGGGCCGGGAGATGGCTCAGTAGAATAAGCATTTGCCTGGCAAGCACAAGGACCTGAGTTCAATCCCCGGTTCCACCAAAAAAAAAAAAAGAAGTGCAGGGAGTGTTCAGAAGGTTGTTGACTAATACGTGAATGGGTGACAGGGTAAGGAGGAAGGAGGAGGTGGCAAATCCACACAGGACTCCAGCCTGAGAGCCTGAGTGGACAGTGTCACCTTTAATAAAAAAACAGGAAGAGATGGGGAAGATAGCTCAGTGGTATAAGCACCTGCTTCACAAGCACAAGGACCAGGGTTTGATCCCTGGTCTGTACACCATGCCAGCGCCAGGCACACTGAGCCGGTGCACTGAGTTGGCCACCCAAACCTAGACATGGTAGCACACGCCTGTAATCCCAGCACTGGGGAGGCTGATAGAGGAGGGCCGCTATGAGTCTGACCTGCCTGCATAGTATGACCTTGTACCAAATACATAAAATGGGGCTGAGGAGATAGCTCAGTAGAATAAGCTTTTGCCTGGCAAGTGCAAGGACCTGAGTTCAATCCTCGGTTCTGAAAAAAAAAAAAAAAAAAAAAAAAAAAAAAAAAAAAAAAAAACATAAAAAGAAAACACAGGAGGGTAGGATGGCAAGAAAAGAGAAGGATCCCAGGGTGGGACTCCCTCAGTGCAGAGCCTTTGAGAGACATCCAAGTGTATGGTGAGTGTGCTACAAAGGTAGGGCCTCTAGAAGGAAGAGCAAGAACCGTGGAGCAAGTGGCCATGCTGCTATCAGCCAATGCTGCTCTCAGTCCTGTGTCCCAGGACTGCCATGAGCACTGAGTGTGTCAGCTGCTCATTCATCAGCTCCTGGAGTGGGAGCACAGCTAGTCCCCAGAAACTGAGCTACACTCTTCAAAGGAAAGCCAAGAGGATAGGAAGGGTGGTGAATATCATAATCCTAGCAACTCAGGAGATTGAGGCAGGAGGATCACAAGTTTAAGGACAGCCTGGGCAATTTAGTAAGAGCTGTCTCAAATTTTCAAATAAAAAGAGCTGGGCATGGTGATTTATACCTGTAATTTCAGGACTCGGGAATCTGAGGCAGGCAGCTGTAATCCCAGCATTAGGGAGGATGAAGCAAGAACATTGCCACAAATTCAAGCCCAGCCTGGCTACATAGTGAATTCAAAGCCAGCCTAAACTCCATAGCGAGACCCTGTCTAAAAAAATTAAATAATTAAGGGCCAGGGAGATGGCTCAGTAGAATAAACACTTGCCTGGCAAGCTCAAGGGTCTGAGTTTAATCCCCAGTTCCACCAAAAGAAAATAATAATAATAATTAGTTAATAAGTTAATTAATGTGGTATAATTTCACATTCAGGATGCCTTACTGGCTTACCCGGACTCTATTTATGTTGCACTTTGATAATTCAGTAGCTGATTTTTTTTTTTTTTTTTTTTTGGTGGTACCGGGGATTGAACTCAGGCCCTTGTGCTTGCCAGGCAAGAACTTATTCTACTGAGCTATCTCTCCAGCCCTTAATTAATTAATTAATTAAGAAAGGCTGGGATGTAGTTCAGTGTAAAGCCCCTGGGTTCAACTCCCCCCCCCCTATATATTTTTTGCATTTCTAGGGAAGGGTCTACAGGGTGTTCAAGGTCTCACTACTAGATCGGACTTGTAGTGATTCGCTGTTTATAGCCTTCGAAGAGCTGGGATTATAGGTGCGTACCACGATGCCCAGTCTCAATCCTGTCTCAGTGATCTTGGGGGTGGGGCCGGCACTGCAGGCCCAGGGATTGAACCCCTGGCCCCTACTCCTGCTTGCAGGCGCTTTAATCTGCTGAGCTACTTGGCTGACCCTAATCCTCAATATTGAAAAATAAATAAATAAAAAAGTCTTGCTACCCCCAAAATCCAAGATTAAGAGATTAAGTACCAGTAGGAGTGAGTTTCAGTTCATATACTACAGCGGGCTATTTGTTACTATTGAAAGCTCAAAAAGATTTGCCATCCCTGGCCTAGACTCTTCAGTTTTGGAGCTCTTTCTCCTCCATACTGTCAATGAATTGTTCTCTAACAAGTGCCATGCCCTGACTGTCTCCAGGAAGTAACCAAATCCTATCCCCTGGGAATTTGCAGTCTAGTTAGGGAAACATTTACACGTTCACTCAATAAATAATGATTGAGCACCTGGCCCTGTCCTAGGTCTTTTTCTAGGCACTTAGAATATAGGGGTGACCAAGCAAAACAAAGTCCTGTGCTGAGTGGAGGGAACATAATATAAACAAACACAGAAATGGCTTTCAGGAGTAACAAATCTTATGAGAAAGCTGAACTTCCCAGAGGTGACCAGCCTTGAAGGACAGGTTTGATTGGGTGATCAGGGAAGACCCTTGATGGGGGCCAGGTTTAGGTGAAATATAGCATTCCCCCCTCCTTTTTTTTTTGGTACCAGGAATCAAACTCAGGACCTTGTACTTGCCAGGCAAGTGCTGTGCCACTGAGCTGTCTCCACAGCTGGGAGCCAGGTTTAGACTGAGACCTGGAGATAAGAGGATTTATTGGCCATATAGCTAGCTCCTTAGTTGGTAAGACCCACGCATGAGGGGAAATGGAAAACCGCGAAGATCGCTAAGAAGCAGCCTCCGCCCTCCTGGAGAGAGCTTGTGCCTACAGAAAAGTCACTAGCCACAAGGGAGCTTGTGAGAAAAGAAAGATGGCCACATACAACTCGACCATCAGCACTGGAGAAGGTTGGAGGGGTGTGGGAAGCATCTCAGGATTATGGACAGCTAAATTAGGTAGAAATGTAGGCAGTTAGACAGGGCTGGGCCCTCAGGAGAATCAGTGCCAAAGAAAAAAACGCACTGAACTAGCAACTCAGGAGATTGAGGCAGGAGGATCACAAGTTTAAGGACAGCCTGTGGTTGGAGGCACATCTGAAAATTTGAAAACTTGGCCTGTGGTTGGAGGCACATCTGAAGATTAAAACCACAACAGCAGATTTACATGCTTCCCTAAGGGGTAAACAGAAGCGTGCTATTATTGGTATTTGATCCCTTTTGAGATTTCCCACTATCTCATTAGGGGTAGGCCATTCTCTCCCACCTACTAGAACTAAAACTAAGACTCCTAAAACTATAGATAAGACTAAGATTATAGATTACTGACCAAGGTAAACGTCACCCATGTACACCTGCTATCCTTAGACCAATATTACCTGAGCAACTACCCTTGCAATTGTATTGGTTGATCATAATTTTGACCCATGTTGTACTCACGTCATGATTTTGCTCTATAAAACTTGCTTTGAGGGGGCCTGGCCCTAGCTCAGGCCTTTCAGTGGCTGCTTCCACAAAGCTGTCAGCCTCAGGTTGCTCGAGTTTGAACCTCACAACTCTCCCGCTGGCCAAAAGTGCCCTGAAGGCATTCGAGGAACAAAAAAAAAAAAACTTGCTTTGAGGGCCAGGGAGGTGGTTAAGTAGAATAAACGCTTGCCTGGCAAGCGTAAGGGTCTGAGTTCAATCCCCACTTCTGCCAAAACAAACAAACAAAAAACCCTTGCTTTGAGAGGTGGGCTCATGGACAACTCATCTGGGACCCCACCTGTATCTCAGGAGTTATTACTGCTCCTCACTCCCCCACTCCTAGTCTCCATCCTTTATTTCTATTCCCCATTTCTGTTCTCCAATAAATTTTTCTACTGTTAACCTCCACTGTTGCTTCCAGTTCATTCTTTGACTTTTGGGAACATAAACTTGGAGTTTTTTTCTTTTTTTGGCAGGACGAGGGATTGAACTCAGGCCCTTGCGCTTGCCAGGGAAGCACTTATTTTACTGAGCCATCTCCTCGGCCCGAACTTGGAGTATCTGACACCTAGCATTTCCCCTGTATCACATAGACATGGGGACTTGAGCTAGATCAAGCCAAGAAAGGGAACAGCCTCTCCAGAGGATGCTCATGTGGGCAAAGGGGCACGGCAGAATCCCACATAGGCTGAGTTGGGGTGGAGGCTGGAGCAGAGTGTGCCGATCAGAGTGGAAGTGGTAAGCAAAGTGACCCTTAGGCTGGCTGAACTTGGGGCCTACAGTGGCAAGTATGGAAACTGTCTCTCTGGACCCATGTGTGTGCATGTGTGTGTGCGCGTGTTTGGGAGGGTACTGGAGTTTGAACCCAGGGGTTTCACATGGAACTACATCCCCATTCCTTTGTAAAATAGTTTGTTTTGATATTTATTTAGGGGGGCCTGCCCATTAGCTCAGTTGTTTAAGTGCCTGTTTAAACAAAGCAGTCAGGCTCAGGATGCTGTGGTTCGATTCCCCAGATCCTCAAGCCAAACCAGACCTACCCTGAAGGCATTCTGAGGCTGCCAAAAAAACCCCGAAAAAACAAAAAAAAACCTTGATATTTATTTATACTTTGGTATTGGGGATCAAACTCGGGAGCTTGGGCTTGCTCAGCACTTATGCCACTGAGCTATATCCCTGGCCCCCATTTTATTTATGTTAAGTTTTTTTTTTTGTCTTTTGGAGACTGATCAAGGTTGGCCTTGAATTCACTCTGTAGCCCAGGCTGACCTCAAACTCAAGGTAATCCCGCTGGCTCAGCCTCCCAGATGCTGGGATTACAGGGGTGCCTGCTGTCATCCCCAGCTTCATTTTACTTTTGTTTTGAGACAAGTTCTAAAAAGTTGACCATACTGAGTTGGGCATAATGGCACATGCTTGTAATCCTAGTGTTGTAGGCAGCTGAATTAGACAGAAATATTATAGATGGTCAGACATATTATAGATAGAAGGCCCTCAAGGAAACAAGATGGAAGGCAAAAGGGCCGGCTAAATAGCTCAGCAGATTAAAGCACCCGCAAGCAGACACAGGGGCTGGTTTGATTCCCGGGCCTGCCATTCAGGCCCCACCCCCAGGGCTCACTGAGACACAATTGAGACTGGACATGGTGGAGTATGCCTGTAATCCCAGCTCTTGGGAGGCTGTAAACAGGCAAATCACTACAAGTCCAATCCAGTAGTGAGATCCTGAACACTCTATAGACCCTTCCCTAAAACACACACACACACACACACACACACACACACACACACACACACACAAAAGATGAAAGACAAGGTGACTTTGCAACTTGAAACAAACAGATGCTGGAGCATGGGCCACACCTCAAGACAAAAGAGGAAACACAGCTACATACTTCCCTAGGGATGGGCATCAGGGATTGATATTCTAAATAGGTATCAATCACCTTGAAAGAGCCCAAATGAGTCACTAGTCCAACCCCCAACAGGAAGAGACCCAGTCCCGTATTCATGACTGCTTGCTACATGACTCACTTCCCCATTTGGTACTGGATTGAATCAGTTTTACCTGAGCAATGGTGCTTGTAATCTCATTGGTTGACCATAGTTTTGTCCCACCTCATGCCCACCTAATCAAGTTCCTATGTCTTCTCCACCACCTTGGACCTGCCTCACTGCAGGGTTTTCATCTATAAAAGTCCCTGGAAGAGACAGCTTCCCAGGGACAACCTGCTTGGGCCCCCCTCCTGTCCTCTCTCTCAGAGAGGAGCTTTCTTTCTTTTTTTAAAATTTTATTTTAGGGAAGGGTCTACAGGGTGTTCAGGGTCTCATTACTAGATCGGACTCCTAGTGAGTCTCCTGTTTACAGCCTCCAAAGTGCTGGGATTACAGGCACGTGCCACTATACCCAGTCTCAATCATGTCTCAGCATACCCTGGGGCAGGGTCAGCAGGGCAGGCTGGGGATCCCAGCCACTGTACCTGCTTGCAAGCACTTTATTTATTTATTTATTTATTTATTTATTTATTTATTTGCAGGCACTTTAATCCGCTGAGCTATTTGGATATTTATTTATTATTCCTGGCTTCTTTCTGTCTCTGTCTTTTTTTTTTTTTTTTTTTTGCCTCCTTCCTCTCTCTAGCTTTGTTTGTTTATTTATTTATTGTGGTACGGGGGATTGAACTCATGACCCTACACTTGCCAGGCAAGCACTTATTCTACAGATCTATCTCCCCAGCCCTCCAGCTTTACCTGTACCTCTCTCTCTCTTTTTTGAGACAGGGTCTCACTATGCAGTTCAGGCTGGCCTTAAACTCACTATGTAGCCCAGGCTGGCTTCAAACTCACAGAGATTTTCAAGCCTCTGC
Source organism: Octodon degus (assembly GCF_000260255.1). Lineage (NCBI taxonomy): Eukaryota > Metazoa > Chordata > Mammalia > Rodentia > Octodontidae > Octodon > Octodon degus. The sequence goes on along the minus strand of NW_004524648.1, from coordinate 1,830,276 downwards.
CTCCTGAGTGTTGGGATTACAGGCATGCACCACCACACTTGTCTTATTTTACTTTATTTTCTTTTTTCCCACAAGCTCTTTTTCTGATTGCCAGTTAAGTACAGCTTTAACCCATAGCTTCACAATGCAGGGTCATACACTAAAGGCAACACATACATCTAGCATTTCAATCTAAGCTTGTCTATGTATACAACTGAAATCGATTACAAGGCATTTGTCTTACTTTAGACTGACCTTGCTTGTGGTTTTTCTCTATAAAAAACTAAAGTCCTTCCTCCAATATATATACTCTACTCTTAGACCAGGCGTGGTGGTGCATGCCTGTAATCCCAGCATTTGGGAAGCTGAAGCAGGAGGATCATTGTAGGTTCACGGCTATCCCTGGCCTCAAAGGTAAGCTCAAATCCAGCGTGAACTGCATAGTGAGACCTTCTCTAAATATAGTATATATAGATAGACAAGCTGACCCGCCAAGTGACGAAGGACTACTCCGCTAGGAACAATGGCAGGTACGGCACTGGTGTCTCAGGCACCGCTCGGCATTTGGGGAATGAGAGCCACACAAATCCGAAACTTTGGCTCTGACAAGGATCCTGAGAGTTCTGGCTCGATCCGAGATGCTGGTAGGGCCTTCGGGAGAGAAAGCAGGCTGAGGAGGAGCAGTTCTTCGACAGAACACTAGAGAACAACCGGCAGCCTTGAAGAAACATCATGAAGATGAGACCATCATAAAAAGGAAATTGATCATATAGAGAAAGAAACTGAACGCATAAGTAGAAGATCAAACAACTAAAACATGATTAAATGCACATGTTCCTCATAAAATGGCATCTATCTTTGCCCACTTCTTTTTTTTTTGCGGAACTGGGGATTGAACTCAGACCCTTGCGCTTGCCAGGGAAGCGCTTACTCTGCTGAGCCATTTCCCCGGCCCCTCATTGCTCACTTGTATGTAGACATAACCCTGGTCTAATTACCATTTGGTCTGTCCTACTCTTTTTTATTTTTAATCTTGTGTATTTGGTACAGGGTTTCGCTACATAGCTCAGACGCATAGTGATCCTCCTGGCTCAGCCTCCCCAGCGCTGGGATTAAAGGCATGTGCCACCTTGCCTGGTTTCAGTGGCCAGCACAGCATTTTGGGCTGCATGGCATGTGTTACCAGGGATTGAACTCAGGTCCTTGCACTTGCCAGGCAGGCACTTAGACCACTGAGCTATCTCCCCAGCCCTGTCTTTACTATCCTACTGCCTCTCTTTGGACCCTTCTCTTTCTGTTCCCCCAGCCCTAGGCATCATGGGCTCAGTCTTCATTACACTACTCTGGGCCGTATACCTTCAACCTATGCATCCTTTGTGTCGCTGCTACCTCCAGCATTGTGTGAAGCTTGAGGTTCCAGGCTCTGTAGCCTGTCCTGGCTGGCTGGCCCTTGCTGCCACCTCAGGTACAGCCACACCTGTAATCCATCTCTGCATATCTCAGGGCGACTGTGTTTCACTCTTTCCATCTTCTGCTCTGTCCTTTCCTGGCTGCTGAAAGCCTGCTCCTCTCCCAGCCTCTGTCTATTTCAGGCTCCTTTCTGTTTATTTCTGTCTGTCTCTTTCTACATTTTATCTGTAGACTATTTACTGAGCAGCTATTCCTGCCAGGCACCATCCCAGGCAGGGAGGCAGAGTGACAACTGAAGTAGGGGCTACATCAGGGCTCTAAGGGACATTCATTCCTGTGTGGAAACACCAGACAGAAGAACGGAGTGACATGGGACCTTGCTACCCAGTTCCTCCCCCTAGACACAGGAGTCAGCCTGGCCCATCTTTGGTGAGCGTGAGCTGGCTTTCCTCAGAGTTCCTCTGACAAGCCCTTGTCCCTGAGTAGAGACTGTGTGCCACTTAGTTCACAACCCACTTGCGCCCTCAGCAGTGCTGGCTGTGAGCCAGGCCAGAGGAGACTGAAGCAGGAAGGGCCCCTGCCATGCAGGGCCACAGTGTAAGGAAGGACACAAGTGTGACATGTAGAAGGCAGAAAGGGCAGGGCCCCTGCTGACCAAAGGAGGCCCTCATTCTGGCTTCTCTTCCTACTTCTGCACTGTTTGACCCACACAGGGTTAAATATGTTTTGAGCAGCTGTGATAGTTTCTAAAAAAAAATTTTTTTTGAGCTGACATTTGAAAGGGGGATATTTTATGTAGAACTCAGGATTTTCAGCTTTTCTTGAGAAAAATAAAAATAAAAATTAGAAGATCTGGCCACACAGGGCTCACCTCCACAGGGCAGCAGTTGGCCAGAGCTCATTGAGGATGTCCCCCTTGATGGGATCTGTGTTCTCCAAGTCCCAACCAAGTCCCCTTACACCCCTGACATGGAGGCCAATGTCGAGCTGCATGTATGACTGCAGAGCTTAGGCCGTGGCTCCCTTACATTGGAAATATTTTTTTGTGTGGTCTATCAAAGTTAGGGAGATGAAAGATTACAACAAAGGATGTGGTGGAGTTCAGCTTGAGTTTGCAGGTGTGACAAGGAAGGGCCACCATGCCCCACATCCGCCTAATGGCTCTTTGTCTACTGGCTTGCAGGGTCCACAAACACTGTACCATCCTCACCTTCCCCTGTGCCTCAGGTCTCCAGAACCCCACAGGGTCAGATGCCAGGCCTCAAGCAGGACCAGCAGGAGCCCGTCCTCTCCTGGTTTACTGTGGCTCTGCCTGGAGCTCTCTTCCTTCTCCCCAGGGCCCCAGTGGGAGATAGGAGGTGACCACCTGGGAATCCTGGAGGAGGAAGGGCAGGGGGAACTCCCTCTAGGTCTGGGATTCTGCAGCAGCCTGGGCCTTCTAGCACTGGAGGCCACTCATGCTCACCCTGGCCTGCCCTGCATGTCTTTTAGAGGCAGTGCAGAAGCCAAACTGGTGAACAGAGCCTCACTTGGGGGCTCAGACAGCAGTTCTGGCAAGAGTCTGTCAGAGGCAGCAAGAGACCCAGGAAGAGTATAGGAAGAAAAAGTTTGAGTCATTCTCAGCATACATTTATTGAGTGCTTGCTGTGTGCCAACGAATAAGCCAGGTGCTAGAGAGAGCAAAAGGGCAGGGAGGAGTAAGGGTCAGCTGCTGAGTTATCAGCCACACTACTGAGCCCTGCTTAACATAGGGAACAGAATCACTCCCCCAGACCCCACTCTGAAGGCCTGGATAGGGCCCTGGACCCTGGACCCAGCCTGCCTGGATGTTCCTTCTAGCAGTGGAGAGTATCAAGATAAGCTCATTTCTGCCTGCTCCCCCAGGGCAAGGCACACAAGCAAGCTGCTACACACGCCTCTAAACACATACACATCCTGATGTGCTCAGAATATATCTCAGCCTCACACACACACCCACAACATGCACAAAAAACATACACACATGGTTAGAGGCACAGCCAAGCAGATGTCCAAGGAGGCAGCATTGGGGTGCTACCTGTGGCTGGGATTTGAGTCACCTCACTCAGTATAAGCCTGCCCACACTCCCCCCTCCCCGCTTTAGAGATGAACTGGAGATGTCCTTTGGCCAAATCTCTATGAAAATGTGAAAGACAGAGAGGAAAACTGATCAAGGGAGTAACTTTTTTTTTTTCTTTTTATGATAGGATCTCACTAGGTAGCCCGAGCTGGCCTTGAACTCACAGCAGAGTCCAGCCTCAGTGTGGATTACAGGCGTGCACCACTATATCTGGCTGGAAATAATTTCACAAGGCTCTGCTGAGGGAGAGGTTCTGAGGGGAACAGGTCCAGGAAAAACAGACCTCATTTTCTTCTTTTTTTCTTCACCTGGCCACAAGTCCTTGGTGAGAGTCACCTAAGTAGGAATCTTGTCATATAGGGGTATGTGCATGGGAAGGGATTGCCTTTTTTTCCTGTCCTCTTCCAGGGCCACGAGAACAATCCATCCCACTATGGTTAAATGCCTGGTAAGAGTCATGCTATTGCATACATGTGCTACTTGTGTGTTCACTTAGCACTGTGAGGGTATTGCTATGTTCATTTACAGAGAAGGAAACTGAGGCTTGAGACCCGCCTAAAGGCACCAAGAGAATACGTGATGTAGTCTCCAACCTTTGTTCTTCCCTTGCTGTCTCCTCAGCATGAAGAGACAGCCTCCCTCCGCCAAGCATCAAGGGCAGGCACAAGTGGTTGGTCCATGTTGGCAGGAACAGGCCAGTTCCAGGGCAGGCCACCCTTATAAGGATGTGACAACTCGACACTTGCGAAGCTCTGGCTACACCCCAGAGCTCACAGTGAAGCAGAACAGCAGCCCAGTCTCATGGGACCACCTGCTCACTCTGATCCCACACCCCAAAAGGGGGCTGCAGCCTGAGGACCATCTAGGCTCCCAAACCTCATAGCTCACAGTTGGTGGGGAAAATGAACCACTATCTCTAAGCTGGTCGCTTGGTCACAGGCACAGATGAGGCTCCTTGCTGCCCTAAGAGCCTATGAGCACTCACTGTACCCCTCTTTGGGGGGAGAAGCTGCTGCTGAAAGGCACCTGAGCCTAATTCTGTTGAGAAACCCCTGCGTGGCCCTGCACTGCAGCCTGTCCCCAGTCCTCATCATCCGGCCCCAGCTGTTCTGCTCCAGTTCATGCCGGCCACATGCAAGTGCACTTAAATCTCCACTGAGCCAGTCGTGTGTATGCTACTGTCTGGGACGGTCCTGCCAGTGGGACCCCAGTGTTGGATATCCCCCTACTTTCACAGTCCCTGGGGACGTGAGCAGAGTGGCGGCCTCCTCAGACTGGCTGGGCCGCGTGGGGCCACCACAAGGAGGGTTTGCATAGAAGTTCTTTTGAGCAGGAAGCTTACTTAGCACAGGAACAGCCAGGGAGAGGAGACAGATGAAAGGCATCCCTTAGGGCTGCACCTTCTTTCTCATTGACCTTCACAAGGGCTAAAACCTTCACTATGGACAAGGCCCAGCAGAGGGCGCTGCAGGCAAACACCTGCAAGGACTGCTCAAAACCACCACAAAGGGATGGCGGGGAGTCTAGGGAGGACAAGGGTGGTGGTGGGGAGATGAAGGCATGGCTGTGACCACTTGGTGTACCCTTGCTGTTATCAGTCTGTGGCCTGGTCCCCATCACAGGCATTCCTCTTGAGGATGGGATGACCAGGAAAATACTCATCAGCCTGCAGGGCCCAAATGACTACTGAACAGAAGAGCTCACAGCACCGAGGAAGCTTTGGCTCCAGAGATGGCTCCTGAGCTTGCTGTCCTCCCCTTGATATTGCTGCCCTGTTGCAGAGGCCTGGGTGACCCTCAGGCAGCTGCTCCAAATGGCACATCCTGGTCTACAGGGCCTTGGTTGCTGCAGTGACTTCAGCTCCACATGGAAGCCCTAGTTCTAACCTCAGGCAAGTTACCTCTGACCCATCAGGTTTTTACGACCTCCATACCTGGCTCCCTTTCTCATGCCACTGCCGTCAACACACCGCTGGCCATCCACTGTATCCCATTCTCACTCCTAGTTTCTCAGTGCGAGCATCTTCTCAAAAGTGCTACATCCCAATGTTAGGGTGGCCAGGCCCAGGTGTTGAACAGCAGGGCTGTCTACCAATGTTCCTAGTTGGGAGGGTCCTTACCAGTCAGTATTCCCCCAAATGAGTCTCAAACTCTGGAGACCAGAATCACCAGCCAGAGGACAGACCAACAGCACCAGAGCTTCTGTTATGGGTGGCCATGGGAACACACACCCAAGGGGTACTTTGCTAACACTCCACACCCGCCTGGATAGGCAAAGCATTAATGACTGCAGGGGGTGCTGAGTACTCACTGAAAAGAAATGGCTTGACTATAACTATTTCTTAAACTTGGCTATGAAGTTTTATAACTAGAATAACCATTAACACATCAAAATTAGTGCTTGGAGAAATTTTTTTTAACCACCACACTTTTTTTTTTTTTTTTTGAGACATGGTCTAGGTTGGCTTTTTTATTTGTGTGTGTGTGTGTGTGGCCAGCTCAGCCCACCAGGGGGCGAGGCTGGCTGGCATGTGGTGCTGGGGGACTGAACCGTGGTCCCTGTGCTTTAGCTTAGCTTAGCTTGTTCTAGGTAGGTGCTTTAGACCACTGAGCCATCTCACCAGCCCCTAGGTTGGCTTTAAACTCAGTGATCCTTTTGTCTTAGCCTCTCGAGTGCTGAGATTGCAGGCATGTGCTGCCTGATTTTGTTGTTGTTCGGGTTTCCTTTGGCGTTGTGGATGGGACCTGGAGGCATGCTCATGCTAAACATGCACTCTTCTATTGACTCACACCCCCAGCTCATTACTGTTTGGGTTGTGATTTTCAACAACACTGAAGCAGGTAGGAGCCAAGGAGACTCAGTGATTGTACTGTGGAGCTTGAATTCGGCCTAGCTGCTTCCCTGCTTCTGTCCCTCACATCCTGATGCTATTTTCTAAGCCTGGGGGGTTCTTCGAGTCACCCTGTGTTCTACACTCAGGAGAACCCCTAAGATTGTGGGACAGCAACAGGAAATCTGTGTAGGAGATGAGGGGCCAGGATTAATGTGTTTAGCTGGATAGTCTTCAAGGAGGGGGTTGCTCACATGTCAGCAGAGCCCAATTTAGCTGGGGTAGAGGTAGAGTATCTTTTCCTGGCCTGGAAAATAAGTGTCTTTTCCAGGTGGGTTACTCAGAGCAACGATAGGTAAGGATAGGGCTGCTCCATGGCAGAGTATCTTGTCCTGCCTTTCCCTCTTGAACTTACAACAGTCACATATTAGGGATATGCTAGAAGGGGGGTTCCCTTGCCAGGAGGAAAATGGATTTATTGCTTTATAAAAAGAAGTCTGATAAAACTTAAAAGAAAAATAACTAAAGACCTAAAAGTCAACACACTGCTCTGAGCACACGGGAGATCTCAAACACACTTCTGATGGTAGTTGAGGTGGGCAGGTTGGTGAGCCAGGGAGGCTTGGCTTTTTCCCCAAAACAGCTTCAGAGCCCTGACGGAGTCAGCCAGCAGGGGGCGCTGTGGCTATGTGGCCAGGACAAGCTACTGCCCATGAGGCCAGGCTGGCTCCAGGCACACTGGCTCTGCAGCAGGCCTGGGAGGTTGGTGGGGATAAGGGCAGACCTTACAGCCCACCCCACCTCATACATAACACATACACGCACATCTCATTCACATACACCAATCCACTTCCCTGCAGAGGCCTGGAGTTCCTATCTGCCTGGCCCACAGAAACAGCTGTGTTGGGGGAGGGGCTGCCCTGGCAGTGCCCCTTTAATTCCCTTAAATCAGGTGGTAGACTGGACGAGGGTGGCAGTGGAAATGTGCTCCCTCCTCCACCCTGAGGGAGGAGGTGGGGGCGGTCAACCGATCAGCCAGTGTCCATGGCCTCTGTGGCTTTGTGTAACCATCCTGCTTCCATCCCCTTTCCAGGCTATGAGCCAGGAGGGCTTCTCCACAGGCCTCACACGAGAGGACAGGCTGTGGACAGGCCACAGGGGAGTGGGATTACAAAGGGGTTAGCACCAACAACAGGAAGCGGGTCCTTCCTTCCTCAGACAGCCACAGTCTGGCCAGGGGAGGTTGTAAGGGGCCAGGAGAGGGGGTGCAGACAGTGCAAGCCTTTGTCCTTAGGTAGGCGTGCTCGGTGGGCATGCGGCTGAGGGGCAGGTGCTGGGTAGTGGGTGGCAGGCCCCTCTGCTTTGGCACAAGGCAGAATCCAGAGCCTTGAGGGACAGGGCCTGCCTGCTGGGGGGTGACCTTGACTCCTCTTGCAGGCACCATGGAGACCCAAGTCCCCAGGGTCCTTTGGGGGTGCCAGAGCAGAGCCAGGGCTGTTCTTTGTCCAGCAAAGTCTCCCATCCTCAGCCCATTCCTGTCCTTCCACTGCAGAGCTCCAAGGCAGAACCAGGGCCTTGGAGGAAACGTGGCCTCCAAAATGGTAAAGGAGAGAATCCTGCGAGTGTGCAGGTCCTCTGGGGTGGGGAGGACAGCGGCCAGTCACTGAAGCACAGGCAGGACACCACAGTTCAGAGCCAGGGGGTGCTACACGAAGGCCTCCCGGTTGGATGAACCGTTGATCTTGAGGAAGAGCTTGCTGTCTTCCCTCTTCTGTTGCAGCTGCCTTTCCAGCTGGCGGCGGTAGCAGACCAGGTAGAGTGGTAGGCAGAAGCCCAGCATGCTCAAGACCAGCAGCCCCACATTCACCTGGGGACGGGGCGGAGCAGCCATCACAGAGAGCTGGGGATGTGCAGGGCCCAGCTCACACCTACCCACTCCCTGCCCACCCCCTACAGCCAGGCGTGGGGATAGGAGGGGGTCACAAGAGACAAAGGGGCAACTGAACCAGGAAAGTTCAATGGGTCTCAGGGCCTGTTGGTCCTCATTCTAGCATCCAAGTGAATTTCTGGTTCTTTACAGACCACCCAGCAGCCCTAAGGGCCTACGCCCTTCTTGGGGGACCTACTGATCTAGTCCCACAGGTGAGAGTGCTATTGATGGTAGAGCAGGTACCTGGTGAAGAACCCTGGCCCTTGGCAAGGGCTAGGACAAGAACTCCTCCTCCTTACCACCACACTGGGAATTAAACCCAGGGAGCACTGAACTACATCTCCAGTCCTTTTTTTTTTTTTTTTTTCCTTTCAAAATATTGCTGAATTGCCCAGGATACACTCAAACTTACAATCCTCCTGGCTCAGCCTCCTAAGTAGCTAGGATTATGGGTATTTGCCATTGCTCTTAACTAGAAAGTCTTATCCCAAAATCAGGTCCAGGGAGGCTATTTTTCCCCTGCCTAGCTACCACTTACAAGGACGCCCTGACTCAGACATAACCAAAGTTTGCAAACTGCCTGTCCTCAGAGCTCCGCAGCCCCCAAGCAACGTGGCCTCCCAGCTCTTTGTCACAGTGGAGCTGGAGCAGATACCTGACACCAACATCTTAACCCTTCTTACCCACAGAGGATCTCCCTGGAGGGGACCCATCATGGCCAGAAAAAGCGGTTGCTGCAGGAGGGCAAAGAGTGCGCTGATCAGAGACTGCAGTCCTGTGAGGCTGCCGAACTGGGTAGAAGGGTACCTGTGGGAACAAATGAGACTGTTTCAGCCAGTGTCACTCTCAGGCTTCCCAGACCTGGCCTCAGCCTTGGCCTAGGCCAGGTGTGCTGGTAGCCCAGTGCTGCACCTTAAGCCCTTGCAGGAAGAAACAGGAACAGTCTCAGGATGCCTGGGTGCTGGTCTCTGGATTACTTTCTGCCAAGCAACTCTTTAATTTCGCTTTCATACCAGCCTGAGGGCCCAGACTCTGGGAGAGCCCACACCCCACTCCCCAAGATCTCCCTGGGGCCTATGGGTGTCTGGCCAAGCTGTGTACAAAGTGTTGTGCCAGCGGGAGTCTGTGGCTTGGGAAATGGGCCCAGGGGGCAGGTTGGAGGCTGGGCCTGGCTCTGCTCTGCCCTCCTCCAGAGGAGCATTGTGTAATCACGGAAACTCGGCATCACAGCCCTTGCTTGCCTCCTGCACACCCTGCCAGGGCAGCCACAACTTCCTCCAGGCCTTGCAGGGAGAAAGCGGGGGAGAGGGGACCTGAAATGACCCCCGTGGGATGCTGTTGGAACAGGGCGGGACCTCTGGGCTAAATCTCAACAAACATGAAACCTGCAGTCCCAGGTGTGGGAGGGGCTCCATGCAAGGAATAGGCTGCTCTATGGTCAGAGACACCGGATGAGGACATTTGGGTTCCAGATTTGGGGGCAATCCTTGGCCAAAGAAGGAGGAACCACTGTGTAGCCTTTTAGAAGAAGATGTAGGTTTCATTGTAGCCATAGCTCAGGAAGGTGATGGCCATGGAGGCCCTGGGTTAGGACAATCCAGCACATTCCGGGCTCAGTTATCCATGCCACTGAGTCTGTTGAGAGATATTAAACTGCAGCATTTAGCTCCCGGCAGTCAGAACCTACCCTGTCCTTTCCAGTGAGCAGCCTGGGATGGCCCCAGAACCTGGCTGAGCAGTGGCTCTGAGGGCCTCACATGCCACTTAGGGACACTGAGCACGGCTGGGGCGAACTGACTTCGTGTTAAATGGCAAGGCTTGTGGGCACTCAACTGTCTGCACATTGACCCACCTCCTGCCAGGTATGGCCTTCCCGACACACCCAGCAAAAAGCCTGGCATCTGTCCCTTGATGCAGGAGGGCAAGCTGCCAGGACAGGGTGGCCTGGCCTCGGGGTCTCGATCCCACCTCCTCAGGTCACAGCTTCCCCCAGTCCACCAGGTCACATGAAACTTGAGAGACTCACACAGCAGCATAGAGGCCCCCGACAGCAGAGTGGATGAATCCTCGCACGATCGTGTGTAGGATGAAGGAGAAGATCTGAAGGAGGGAGAACAGAGAGTGAGCAGAAGACGGCCAAGCCCCATACCTTGTAACCTGCCTCCTAGTTCCTGGGGTCCTGAGCCACGGGAGTGGTGGCAACCTGGAGTTGGCTCTAGAAGCAACTGTTGGAATTTTAGCAATTTTATAGCCAGTTATAAAAAGTTGTTAAAAATTAAATTACATAAACTTGTAATTAAGTAGATTATATTAAAATAAAGGTAATGAATGCCCAAAACTTATCACTTCCTAATTATTTTATTATAGTTCACTACTATTTGTACTCTGAAGGTGTCTTTTTTTTTTTTTTTGCAGAACTGGGGATTGAACTCAGGCCCTTGCGCTTGCCAGGGAAGTGTTTATTCCACTGAGCCATCTCGCGTTTATTCCACTGAGCCATCTCCCCGGCCCCTGAAGGTGTCTTATGTGTACTGTATGTCAGGTGGAAATAACCACAGGATGGTGAGTTACTACATCCTGTGACATCACATTGGCTCTCTGAGGTCAGTCATGGGTACAGCCATGATGATGTCACGTACATCTACCGATGCTACAGATCAGGGACCCTTCTTCCTAGCCTCCCAACTGTCTATAGATAAGTAAGTATCTGTACAACACAGAGTAGAAACTGTGACCTTAATCTCTAATCTTCCCCCCACCCAAACACTCGCCCAAAGACATGCCTGCCTGCTTGCCCAGGGCCTCCAGGAAGGTGGCTTCCTTCATACCTCCCTGGCAAAGTCTCCCCCTGGAGACCACAGGAGGGGCCCTTCCTGGGATGGTCTCTGTGGGCTTAGCAAGCTTTGGGAGCCCTTGTTGGTCAGCGATCCCTGAGAGAACCCTGTGCTTGTCTGTTGGGCTTCCTGTACACAGCTCTGCCATCTTGCTTGGCAGTGAAAGGACGTGCCCTCAGGAATGTGGGTGGTGGAGGGGGCAGGGGCTGCTCCAGCCAGGGTTGAAGACCACCTTGTCCAAGTATACACATACTTGTGCAGGTTCGTCTCCATTCCAAGTTCCTTGCTGCCTTTTCTTAACTTTTTCTCCAATGAGAACACAACACAATGAGAATAAAACGCAGATGGCTGTTCCCCACTGAGTATTACTTCTTGATTAGCCAAGAGAATCAGCAAGAGGGTCTACCAGTGTTCAGACAGGACAGCCCGGGAGGCCAGGGGGATATCTGTGAAGCGATGACCTTCCCACCCGGATCTGTGCAAGTCTCCCACAGCTTGTTCTCGGTGTGTGTAGTGTTAGCACATACACAACAGACCTGTGTGTGCACATACCCGTGTGCTCAATGCAGTTCTGTACCTGGCTATTTGTAAATAGGGAGTCTCTGTGGCCTTCCTCATGGGCTTGTCCTGAGACACCATCTGGACTCAGGCCATACCTACCTGGAGGCAGTGCTAGCATTTGTGTCCTTTCAGAGTATGTAAACTTGGGGTCAGGGCCTAAACTACTGTAGTATTAGAATATTCATAGACCATAGAGTGGAGCCAGGGGTGTGACAAAATCTTCTTGACAATCTCTCACAAGTATCAGCAATCTTATACAAAGGAATTAAGCCTTTTTTTGGAAAAGGTATACAGGGTGTTCAGGGTCTTACTAGTAGATTGGACTTGTAGTGACTGCCTGTTTTACAGCCTCCCAAGAGCTGTGATTACATGCGTGCACCACCACACCCAGCCTCAATTGCCAACTCAGCGCTCCCTGGGGGCACGGCTGGCACGACAGGCCTGGGGATTGAATGCCCCAGCCCCTGAGCCTGCTTGCAGGTGCTTTAATCCACTGAGCTATTTGACCAGCCCTAGAATTAAGCCTTTGATCCTAGATCACAGGCCATGATCACAGTCTTTCTCCAGCTTCTCTGTCTAGCCCTCCTCAGGGTAAAGGGCTGCGGGCATTCTCTTTTGAGACTAAATTGCCCAAGGGTGGTCTGAATTTTTGATCCTCTTGCCCCAGCTTCCAAGAGAGCTGGCCTTACAAGTATACACCGTCATGCCTACCTCCTATGGGCACTCTTGTACCTGCGGGGGAGGAATGCTCCCAGCAACATCACAGAATACCAGACCTCTTTGGACATGGGATTCCAGCTGTTTGATCTAATGCAAAACAAACACGCAGCCACTGCACACAGTCCAGGGAGTGCAGTGCTTATGCTGGGCAAGGTCTCCCAAGCACAAGAACAGTATGCCTTTATGGAGAAGAACTGTGTGGAAAACCACCTGTTCCTTCCAGCTTGCCCTGCTTCGAGCACACCTGGCAGATAACAGGCTGTTGGTAAAGAACGGCGGCTGGCTGGTTACACCAAATGAATGTAGTCACACAGGCTTTGTTGATGGCTTCCATGAGGCACCACATACTTCCTGTTGTCCCATTCCCCAGGTGGCCTCTTCCTCCCCCAACACCTACCTGTAGTGGCAGATTGGGAATGAGGCAGGTCACCCCAAAGCCTACAAGCAGCAGGTTTGTGAAGGCAAAGGCCCGAATAGCATTGGTAATCTTTTGGATCTGTCGGTCCCGCTTCTTTTCACCTCTGTGGAGACAGAGCAGGCACATAACCTTGGGGGCTTCATGGAGGTAGAGGGACACCCCCCTCCAAGAAGCCAGGCGTCAGAGCCACAGGATATGGACTGGTGTGAGGCTCCTAGCCCACCCACGCACATCCTGGGCACTATGCCAGGACAGGATGGGCCCTAAGGTCACCACCAGTCAACCTTCCTGATCAAACAGTGAATGAGAAGATCACTGACAACAGCAGCCAGCCCTCAACACTGCACTGCTCAGTGAAGAAAAACAGGCACAGACGATGGGGTGTGAAGGGCAGAATGTGCCAAACTAGGATGTGGCAAAGTCTTGCTTTGCCATTGGCTTCCGGTTCACCCAAATCTTGCAGGAGGCTGGTAATAAGCCAGTTAATAAGCCAAAGAAGGGTGCAAATCCCTTGAGGGGCAGGAGAAAAGACAAATAAATATTCAGCAGATGGAACAGGGATGGGCACAAATAACCTCCCTGCTGTCAACCTGACCTAGATAACAGGGCATTCTCTGTAATTATTTCCTTGTAAATGAACTGATTCCAGCTTCGCCACCCACACTGACACCCCATGGAAGATCACACAGCACCCCAGAATGAACGCCAAGTGTTCAGAGATGTGCACAGAGTCCTATGAGCCAAATTCTTAACTTTAGTTCCTGCATCTGTACAATGGGCACACCACTAGCCCACACCTCTTTGTGGTGTTGTGAGGCTTAACCAAGGCACTGTGTATTAAGTGCTTGGCACTGGGCTTCATACAGTGAACAGCAGCTTTGTTATATTAAGGTGGAGTCATAGAAGATGGCAGTTAACTCATCTTCTGATCTTAGAGCCCAGCCCTTCCATAAAGTAGGGCTCCAGCACCCTGTTTCATCTCATAATCATCAACAAACCTATTAACACATCTGGTTGTAGCAGCTTACTATTCACACAGGGTGGGACAAACCCTGTAGGTAAGTGATGCGAGGATGGCCCCATAGTACTGCCCTTGCCACGGAGCCCGTGGTCGCCCTGTGGCTGCATGGCTTTTTCCTCTGGTTTATCCCATTTCTATCCGAGTGCCTCTCAAACTTTAGCAACCAAAGAATTTCCACAAGAGGGGAGACCTGACTGGGTAGTGCTGAGCTGGACTTGGTCTTCCTGCTGCCTGTAGGATGGAGCCCACCCAGCCTGTCTGCCTAATATGCAACTCAAAGGTTATTCTCCAGGGACTGGGGGTGGGACCAGGGCCTACGCACTGGCTGGCATCTTTCTCCTCAGGTTCCTCAGAGGTATCTTCACACTCCTTCAGCCTCCAGTCCATGATGTAGCCGATGACAGGCGCTGTCAGCAGGCAGAGCAGCTGGAGTGCACCGAAGATGGAGGTGTAGAGGGCAACTGGGAAAGAAGACGGTACGTCACAGAGGCTCTTGGCACAGGGCTCTGGAGGACAGGTTGGGCGGAAGAGGAAGGGGCCAAGGCCCACAGGCCCTTTGGGGTGTGCCCGAGGGTCCCTGTGTCGCTTCAGGTTTTGTGGGGAGCCCTGAGAGCTTCACCTCTGAAATCAAAGCCGGAGCAAGGGGCAGGTCACCCAATTTTCTGCTCCAAATCCTCTGCCTTTCCCAGAAATCACTAATAAAATCCAGTATGTCACAATGGAAACCACCCCCCTCCCTTAAGTTCCAGGAAGTTACTATGACTTGGGAACCACAAAATTACCAATGCCCATGATAGAGGCGTTCTGTGTGACTGGCTGTTGGTTTTCTGCTGCTAGAAGTATACCAGGAAGGCACCACTCCTCAGGAACCTGACCTAAGGGCTTCCATCTTCAGTGAGACTAAAATTTATGTGAGGGTTTCAGGGAAATGGCCGGAGTCCTTTGCCTTGTCTCCACCCCCCACCATTCCAGCCAAGAAGTATGTTGGGAATTCAAGGTGAAAAGTTTTGGGGTTCAGCAGAGACTGACTAGAAGAAGGGTCAAAATGTTCATTGAGGGGGCTGGGGAGATGGCTCAGTAGACTAAGCGCTTCCCTGGTAAGCGCAAGGTCCTGAGTTTAATTCCTGGTTCCACAAAAAAAAAAAAAAAGTTCATTGACAACCCCCCTTCTGGCTTACCCGTAGCCATCACTGGAACAAGAAAGCAAAGGCAGAAAGGAAAGAGAGGTTAGTGGCAGAAATAGCAATAGCCATACAGGCAAATGGGGCAAGGAGGCTGGGACACACACCACTTCCCACCCGCAGGGCTTGGCTCTGGGGAGCGGATGAGGGAGAGGGATCAGCCCAGACGCCTGCTGACGTTTTCCTGTCTGCTGGTGCTTCATCACAGCAGGCTGGTGAGTCAGGCCTGTGCCACTGGCCGTCACCGTGACAGGGAAATAGCGTACTGAGCGGGAGGCCTGGCAGAATCAGCATCCTGCACTACCATGTGGCCTTGTGGGAATGCTGCTCTGTCACAGTCACCTCCTGCCACACTCAGAAAGAAAAGGTCAAAAGCTTCAGCCAGGACAACCAGGCAAACCGTCTGACAACATGGGTCTCCCCAAACAGCCAGAGCTGCTCCTTCTACTCTGTTGCTTCCTGACTCCACAACAGCCCTTCAGGGAACACAACAGGGCCGTAGATATAGGGTACTGGAGTAGCAGGATAGGGAAAGCCAATGTCCTGTCTGCCACAGACCAAACTTCCTGGCCTGGTTTCCTTTTTTTTTTTTTTTTTTTTTTTTGCTGAGCCTCACACACGCCAGGCAAGCACTCTCCTACACAGCTACATCTCCAGCCCTTTGCCCTTTTATTATATTTAATTTTATTTTGACACAGGGCCTCACCATGTTGTTCAGGCTAGTTTTGAACTTGTGATCCTCCTGCCTCAGCCTCCTAAGCTGAGGTTACAGATGTGTGCCACCTCACCACACAGACTTTTTGAAGGTAGGATATAGTTGGAAAAAATTTCCTCTTGGGTACCAAAAAAATCTCTCAGAAAACTTGATTTATGAAATGCTAAGACTTAGCTTGGTGTGGCAGAACACCTGTAATCCCAGAATTCGGGAAGCTGAGTCAGGAGGATCCTTGTGAGTTTGAAACCAGCCTGGGGTACAGGAGTGAGGTCAAGGCCAGCCTGAACTGCATAGTGAGACCATCTCAAAAAGACAAAAAAAAAAAAAAAAAAAAAAAAAAAAAAAAAAAAAAAGTCCAGAACTCAATAGCAGGAGGCAGCCTTGCAAGCATCCCGGAAGTGGCTCCTTTGGGTACCTTAGCACCTCCAGCTCTCAGGGCCTGACTGTTCATAATGCAGGGTGTTTACAGACTACTGATCAGCTTGTCTCAAAATCTGTCCAACAGAATTTATTTATTTATTTATTTATTTACATTCACCATGCTTTTTGAAAATAAAGCATTTTTATTTATTTATTTATTTTTACTTTTTTGGGGGGTGGTACTGGGGATTGAACTCAGGACCTTGCACTTGCCAGGTAAGTGCTTAGTCTACTGAGCTATCTCCCCAGCCCCTTGCCCACCAGAATTTAGTATGTGCTAATTAGAAGAAAGGGTTCTCCTGAGCATGGGGGCACACATCTGTAGTCCTAGTTACTGAGGGATCTGAGATGAAAGGCTCTCTTGAGCTCAGGAGTTTGAGACTGGCCTAGGCAACATTATAAGACTCTATCTCTTCAAAAAAACCAAAAAATCTAAAAAGGATTTTTTTTTTTTTTCCGGGTACAGGGGGTCGAACTCAGGACCTTACTAGGCAAGAGCTTATTCTACTGAGCTATCTCCCAGGCCCTATGAAGAATTCTTGTGGTAGAAATTCAGGTGAACACCACTCAACTAAATAAAGGTAAACTGGCCGGCCAGATAGCTCAGTGGATTTAAGTGCCTGCTTAGGCAGACTCAGGGACTGGGTTCGATCCCCTGCATCCCTGGTGCCTGGCCCCGACCCTAGGGTATGTTGAGATGGCAACTGAGACCAGACTGAGACTAGACACGGTGGCGCACGCTTGTAATCCCAGCGCCTGGGAGGCTGAAAGCAGGAGGATCACTAAGAGTCTGATCTCTATAGCAAGACCCTGTACTAAATACATAAAATAAAATAAAATAAAATAAAATAAAATAAAATAAAATAAAATAAAATTAAACTGGTTCTTTCCTGTAGGGCACCCAAGGGCCTTTCTTGTGTGCATGTTTAGACCTTCCCTCCCCTACCCACCCAATACTGGGGATCAAATCTAGAGAACTACCTCTGAACTACAAGCGCTTATTCTACTGAGCTATCTTCCCAGCCCTTTTTCTTTTTTCTTTATTTTTTTTATTTAAAGAAATAAAGATTTTGGGGCTGGTGAGATGGCTCACTTGTCCTACTTAGAACAAGTCTAGCACAGGGACCGCGGTTCAATCCCCCAGCACCACATGCCAGCCAGCCCCACCCCCAGGTGGGCTGAGCTGGAGCCACACACACACACACACACACACACACACACACACACTAAATAAAATAAATAAACTTTAAAAAAAGAAATAAAGATTTATCCAGGCATGATGGTGAATGCCTATAATCCCAGCACTTGGGATTGAGGTTGGAGGATAGCTGTGAGTTTAAGGCTAGCCTGGGCTATGAAGTGAGTTCAAAATCAGCCTAAATTGTATAGTAAAAACCTTGCCTCAAAAAAAGGGGGTGGTGGGGCTGGTGAGATGGCTCAGTGGTCTAAAGCACCTACTTAGAACAAGCTTAGCAAAGCACAGGGACCGCAGTTCAATCCCCCAGCACCACATGCCAGCCAGCCCCGCCCCCTGGTGGGCTGAGCTGGCCACACACACACACACACACACATAAATCAATAAAATTAAAAAAAAAATTTAAAAAAAAAAGGGGGGGTGGTGCGGAGAAGATAACTCAGTTGCATAAGCGCCTGCCTCACAAGCACAAATTCCCAAATACTGCAATTCAATCCCCCATACTGCAAAATAAATAAATAAATAATAAACAAACAAACAAACAAATAAATGATTTGCTAAGTGTGGTGGTGCACATCTGTTAATCCTAGTACTCGGGAGGCTGAGGCAGGAGGATCACTTTTTTCTTTTTTTGGCTGGCTTAGGATACCTTCAGGGCAGGTTTAGTAAGGCTTGAGGAGGATCTGGGGATTGAACCACAGCAACCTGAGCCTAACTGCTTTGTTTGAGCAGTCACTGAACAGCTGAGCTAATGGGCAGGCTCCCAGCAGGATCACCTGGAATTCAAGGCCAGCCTGAGTTGCATATTGAGACTGTCCCCCCAAACAAAACAAAGAAAGGAAATTTTTTGGTTTTTTTTGCAGTTGTACCAGTATGTATGTATGTTTGTATTTATTTATTTATTTCATCTTTTTGAGACAGGGTTTCCCTATGCAGTTCCATTCAGGCTGGCTTCCAACTCACAGCAATCCTCCTGCTTTAGCCTCCTGAGTGCTAGGATTACAATGTGCACCACCACTCCCAGTTAAACCCAAGGGTTTTATTTATTTATTTATTTATTTACTTATTTATTTGTGGAACCAGGGATTGAACTCAGGCCCTTGCGCTTGCCAGGGAAGCGCTAATTCCACTGAGTCATCTCCCCGGCCTCCAAACCCAAGGGTTTTAAATACTGGGTTCAG
Organism: Octodon degus; assembly: GCF_000260255.1. Classification (NCBI taxonomy): domain Eukaryota; kingdom Metazoa; phylum Chordata; class Mammalia; order Rodentia; family Octodontidae; genus Octodon; species Octodon degus. The sequence goes on along the minus strand of NW_004524648.1, from coordinate 1,811,782 downwards.
TATAAACTACAGATCAAAATATGTGGGAGTTAAAGATTTAATTCAGTGGGAAAGCCCTGCCTCAGCCTCCAGAGTGCTGGGATTATAGGCATATGTCACTATGGCCAGCTACCGTATCTTTTATTTTAGAAAGGGTCTAAGTTGCCCTGGGTGGCCTTGAACTTTTGATCCTATTGCCTCAGAGTCCTGAGTAGCTGGGATCTGCCTATTCCCTGTGCCACCCCTCCCCAGCACATTACGAATTTCTGCACAATATTCAGTATTTCTCCACTTTGCCTCCCCACTGCGCTCCTATTTTCACTGTGGAATCAGAATTATTGGGTTCCCCTCCACTGTCATTTCCTTTGTTAAAGCCGACTTTCTTATCCCCGTTAAAGGCTGCTTTGGTTCCTTACAAAGCCTACAGTGTCTTCTCCTTGGTAAAAACAAGTAAACCAACAAAGGAAAGTTGTGTGCCAGAGAGGCTGCCAATAAAAAGGATTTGCCAAATGTGTTTGTCCCGCTTGGGATGACTAGAGCTGACTCAGCTTGGGCCCTGGGGAAGTTCTGACTTTCCTTGTAGGAGCAAAATCTTTAGTCAGCTGAAGACCTTCCTCACTGTTTTTGTGTTAGTTATCAGTTCTGTTTCCCGGAGTTGACAAGCCTCGACTGGACTGCACACTCCTAGGGAGTCTTTGTTTCACAGTCCAGAACACAGATCCTACTGCGCAAACTCCAGCCAGCTCACCCATCCTTAGCCATGGCCCCCAGAGTCCCCAGGGCCTCCGGGGTCTCTGGGGGCTGGTGCAGGGCTGGGTCTTTCCATGAGTACTCAGGTTGGGGATGCTGCTCTGTGCTGCATTTTCAGTTACACACACCCTCAGCCCTCCCACTCCAGCCCTGGAAACCTCATACCCCTCACCCTCCACACATGTGGCTATTTTAGTCCTTCCCTCCCTCCCAAACCAGGAAACCCTGATGGGGACATGAAAGAACAGTCAGGGCTGGCTGTGATGAAACAGACAAGCAAACAGTGTCCCAGATGCTGCTCTTCCACAGCACTGTGGGTCGGGCTCAGCCTAATGGGTTGCAGCCGGTGCCTAGAGGCCTGACTCCAGCCAGCAGGAGTTACTGGCACTAGACACTGAGTTTCAGGGGACACCTACCTGTCTTCTGGTCCCCGCTGACCAGGAACTCAAGGATACTGTTCATGGCCCCCATGTAGAAGATGAGCCGTAGCTGCGTGACACACATGGTGACCAGGCTGAGCAGCAGGATGGGGCTGAACACGCTGTGCATGAATGAGGGTGCCGCTGCAGAGAGAGGGGGTGGGGCTCAGGGCTGGGCACTAGCCCACCCACCACTGGGGACCCCAAGTATAGACAAAATCCGCTCCCCTGATAGTGAGGGGGGACGACTAAGGAGCAGGCAGACCCCAGTGGGGCTCATGGTGCTGGAGGTGGGCAAAGCCCCTAATGTAGTGAGAGTAAGCCTTCAATGGTAATAACTAGCTGGCAGTGGCACAGGCGCCATAGGTTTGCCATCACTACCTAAACTGAGCTTTTTTTTTTTTTGGTACTGGGAATTGAACTCAGGACCTTGTGCTTGCCAGGCAGGCAATGTGCTGCTGAGCTACACGCCATCTCCTCTCTGAGCTTTAATTTGGTGTGCTCATCTGTAAACAGGGCAGGTGATGCCACTTCCCTTTTGAGGATGAAGTGGAAATTCAGTGACACCCCCAAAGCCTCGGCCAGCACTGGCCCCAGTCAGAAGAACACAGGCTGTGACCTCCAGGTCTGGACGGGCAGTGCTCCTGACTGCCTGGGGAGTGGCTGCAGGGGCACCCGCCTGTGTCTCTTCCAGGCAGGCCTGGAAGGCGAGGGCTCCTAGGTGGTACCTGCAGTATCTGGCTGGCATTTCACCTCCAGGTCGACGGTGGACAGGCACAGCTTGTGGCCCTCCTGCAATGCAGCCTGCTCCTTGGCGCTCCTCATGGAGCTGCCCACACTCAGGCGGCGTCCCACTGTGGTCACCTGCTTGTAGAACTGCTTCCCTGTGATCTTGTGGTCAAAGCCCAGCCAGCTGAACTTGATCTTCACCCTGGATGCCACGGGAGAGTGTTTGCTGCCTCTCTGGGAACCTGGCTGGCGAGGGCGGGGGCAGGGCACGTCTACTTACGAGTAGTCCATGTCCTCCGGGCCTGGGAAAGGCTCCAGGGGCCAGTTAAAGAAGCAATTGAAGAAAACCAGCCCGGAGCAGCCAGCCCAGACCACAAGGATGATGATAAAGGATGCACCCGTGTCGTAGATGAGCTGAGAGGCATAGGGGGATGGGCGGGACAGAGGGGCACAGTTAGAGCAGGCATGGGGCTCCTGGCATCTCCTGCCTCACCGTGCTGAGCTGTTTGAGGAGACACAGCGCCATCAGCATGGCTGTTTGGTCATCTATCAGAAGCCCTGCATTCCAATAATCCCAATTTGTCTGGGATTACTGGCATGTCATTAACTCTGTGCCTCCAATTTGGACCAAGTGTCGCCATCCTGGAGAGGCATCAGTTGATGACCCCCTCACTGTCACACCCCTGGCTCACTGGCTCACAGTGGACAGTGCTGGCTGAGATGATCGTGTTTCTTGAGTCATTTGCTTGTCTACTGCTAGTCCAGTTCCCTAAGGTCAGGCCCCACTACCTCGTCTGCAGAGGGCTCTCCAGGGCCCTAATGAGCACACCACACATGTCCTCCCCAAATGCTCACAGAGCCACAGAACAATGCATCTGCCTTTGCTACCTGTGAAGTGGGCGGGACCCTGGCACGTGTCCTCATGCAGAGCGCTGAACACACAGCCAGCACGCAGGCAGCCCGCAGACACTAATTAGCAGTTGTTGTCCTGAGCACCATTTATTTGCAGCGCCTCGATCAGGGCCCCCCAAGTCCTGGCACACCGCCACTCAGCTGGTCATGTCGGCCAGCGGTTAGACACTGAAAAGAGGGAGGAACTTGTGGGCTCCTCTCCATGACTCAAGAGCAAGGGTATCTGAGAAAGTCCATGGGCGGCTTGGCCCCAGGCTCCTGCCGGCTACCCCGACTCCTGGTGATCAGTCCACGTCGGTGCAGCTCCCTCCTCACCAGCGCCTTCCCCCACCCCTGCAGAGGTGGCTTTTGACCTGGTGCTGATGCCCGAAGGGAGCAGCCCCTGCTGAAGCCAACAGAACCAGAGGATCTGGGGAGGGAACCAGGCTGCAGGCTGTGAGAGGTCTGCTCCGTGCTAACCCTCCATGACTTCCAGGGGCTCGGAACCCTGCCTGGGAGGGAAACAGCTGAACCAACTTGGCAGAGAGCTCAGCTCTAGGCTAATTGGGAGCAAGAGCCCAACAACAACAGGGAGGGGAAGGGGTGCTCAGGACTGGAGTGAGCCCCTCCCCAGCATTCTTTCTTTCTTCTTCTTTTTTTAAAAGTGACATTCTGGAGTCTCCCGTGATTGGGTGTTTTTCTTTTTCTTTTCTTTTTTTTTTTTTGTAGTACAAGGGACTGAACTCAGGACCTTGCACTTGCCAGACAAGTGCTTATTCTATTGAGGTATCTCCCTGGCTCTTGTTTTTCTTTTTCTTGCTTGTGGTGTTCAGCTGCATCTTGCCCTGGGGGAGGCGCATGGACAGACTGGCCACCGTTAGGGCCGACACTGACTTCCCTCTTTGTCAGAGAAGGTTGGAGGAGTCACTGCACAGATGTGAGTGCAGAGTAAATGTGCTGGAACTCCACTGGCCACACCCTCACCTTGATTCCCGGGAAGGTGACCGCTGAGGAGGCGTAGGATCCAATCATCAAGGCAATAAATGTGGATCGAAGGTCACCGAACATGTTAGGCAGCTGAGTGGATAGAGAAAGAAAGGCTTAGGAGGAGGGGACAGAGTTGAGGCACTATCAGGCGTTCCTCACCAGGCTCTCTCCTGAGCAATGCGTGAGGTGGTTATCCAGGGTACTTACCGCTGCTAACCACAAGCTTTCCCTGCCTGGACTGAGGTGGATGAGAGGAAGCAAGGAGCGTACTGAAGTGCAAGGGACAGCTGTGTTGCTTTTTGGCTAGCAATTATCCCCCCTCTGCTTCTGGCAGAGGCTTCCTGACTCAGCAGAGTTACACTGAGATGTCAGAAAGCAAAACTATGAGCCTAAAAAAACAAACAAACCCAAAACTATGAGCCTTGGTTCCTCTCAAAGAGAAAAAGCCTATTAAAAAGTAAAAAATCTATTTGCAGATAAAAGCATTTCATAAATAAAAACTGAGTCCCAGAAAGACCAGATGTCAGCAAGAGCTGCTATTTCCTTTTTTTTTTTAAAATTTATTTATTTATTTGTGTGTGTGTGTGTGTGTGTGTGTGTGTGTGTGTGTGTGGCCAGCTCAGCCCACCAGGGGGCGGGGCTGGCTGGACTGAACTGTGGTCCTTTGTGCTTTGCTAAGCTTGTTCCAAGTAGGTGCGTTAGACCACTGAGCCATCTCACCAGCCCAAGAGCTGCTATTTCCTGAGTGTGGGTTTCTGAAAGGTGCCAACCAGAATTCTACAGTTCCTCTGGGCTGACAATACTTCTGCATTTCTCAGTCCAAGCAGGGGATTCGCATCCCATCTGACTTTCAGCCAAGCAATGGATGGGCACCTGAGGAGGCCTCCTGCTAGCAGGGTTCAAGCTGTTTCCAAAAGCCACAACTCTCAGCCAGAAGGAACATGACTTCGAGGCCAACCCTTCAACAATTCGTTTTATAGCAATCCAGGCATGGTAAAATACTACAATAATCATGTATTCAGACAGATCTGGGGCAAAGTATATCTTCCCACACAACCTGCCTTAGTTCTCCAGCCTTGGGCACTGTGCTGTGCACTGCAAAGTATTCCCATCTATACGCAGTGTCCCCACATTAGAGCTGCTCTCCAGAAAGCATCCCAACCTATTTTACCAAATTTGGGCTGTGGGCCAGGGACATAGTTCAGTTGAACCTGAGTTTAATCCTCGGTTCCGCAAAAAAAAAAAAAAAAACAACAACAACAAAAACACCAAAAAAGGGCTGGTGAGATGGCTCGGGCTGGTGAGATGGCTCAGTGGTCTAAAGCACCTACTTGGAACAAACTTGGCAAAGCACAGGGACCGTGGTTCGATCCCCCAGCACCACATGCCAGCCAGCCCCGCCCCCTGGTGGGCTGAGCTGGCCACACACACACACACACAATAAATAAATAAATGGAAAAAAAATTAAAAAAAAAAAAACACCAAAAAACCCACAACAAATTCGGGCTGCTCATGAGGACCTAAGATGTTGACAAGCAGGGACATCCCTTATTGTGCTGAGTCAATTTTGGACTGTTAAGCATGGCTACAGCAAGTCAATTCACAGATGCTATATACAGTTGGAACTTAGCTCTGTGCCTATGATCATCATTTCTGTCCATTTTCCCCATAATTGTAAGTCACAGATATTATTAAAATTAAAAGTATGGGGCTGGTGAGATGGCTCAGTGGTCTAAAGCACCTACTTAGAACAAGCTAAGCTAAGCAAAAGCACAGGGACCACGGTTCAATCCCCAGCACCACATGCCAGACAGCCCCGCCCCCTGGTGGGCTGAACTGGCCACACACACACAAAAATAAAATAAATAAACAAACAAACAAACAAATAAATAAATAAGCAGCCAGGCAGGTAGCTCAGTGGCTCAGCGCCTGTCTGGCAAGCATAAGGCCCTGATTTTGATTTCCAGTACCAACAATAAGAACAACAACAGGGCCAGGGAGATGGCTCAGTGGAATAAGTGCTTCCCTGCTAAGTGCAAGGGCCTGAGTTCAATCCCCGGTTCTAAAAAAAAAAAAAAAAAAAGAATAACAACAAATCAAAATTAAAAGCTACCATGCTTTACCTAACATTACCAAGAAAAAGTGATTGAAAGGAGATTTTACAAATCACGTATTTGATAAGAGACCTGTGTGTGGAATATAAAAATAATCTATAATTCAATACTTAAAAAGACAACTCATTTTTAAAATAGGTAAAGGAGACACTGGGCATGGTAGCACACATCTGTAATCCCAGCGCTGGGGAAACTGAAAACAGGAGGATCACTACAAGTGTGAGCTGCATAGTGACAACATGAACTAATAATAATAATAATAATAATAATAATAATAATAATAATATAGGCAGGGGGCCTGCCCATGAGCTCAGTTATTTAGTGACTGCTTAAACAGAGCAGTCAGGCTCAGGTTGCTGTGGTTCAATCCCCAGATCCTCCAGCCTTACTAAACCTGCCCTGAAGGCATCCTAAGCCAGGAAAAAAAAAAGATAATAATAATATAGGCAAAGGAGGATGGGGATGTGGCTAAGTGGCAGAATTTTTGCCTTGCATGCACAAGGCCCTGGGTTCGATCTCCAGCAACACACACACACACACACACACACACACACACACACACGGGCAAAGGATCTAAATAGACTTTTCACTAAATCAGATATAAAAATGGCCAATAAACCCATGAAAAGATACTCAACATCATTAATGATATAGAAATGCAATTCAGCTGTGCATGGTGGCACATACCTACAATCCCAGCACTTGGGAGGCTGAGGCAGGAGGATCACTATGAGTTTGAGGTCAGCCTGAACTACATAGGGAAACCCTATCAAGAAAGAGAGAGAGAAAGACAGAAAGAGAGAGAGAAAGAGAAAGAGAAAGAGAAAGAAAGAAAGAAAAGAAAAGCAAGCAAGCAAGTGGGCCAGGAAGATAGCTCAGTAGAGTAAGTGCTTGCCTGGCAAGCGCAAGGTCCTGAGTTCAATCCCTGGTACCTCAAAAAAAGAAAGCAAGAGGAACACTAAGCAAAATCACATGAGATACCATTTTATACCCACTGGGGTGGCCATAATGAAAAAGCTAATAACAAATGTTAGTGAGAACCTCAAGGAATTGGAATTGTTATCCACCTCCAAAGTGCAACCACTTAGGAAAACAGTCCAGGAGTTCTTCACATGGTTGGGATAATCGTATGGCCCACTTGTACCTAGGTAATACCCAAGAAAAAATCATATGTCCACACAAAAACTTGTGCATGAGTTTTTCTTTTTCTTTCTTTTTTTGGTGGAACTAGGGATTGAACTCAGGCCCTTGTATTTGCTGGGCAAGAGCTTATTCTGCTAAGCCATCTTCCCAGCCCCTGAGTTTTTGTTGCTGTTGCTGTTATTTTGTTTTTAAAGTTATTTGGTACAGGGTCTCACTACGCAGCTCAGACTCATAGTGATCCTCCTGTTTTCAGCCTCCCCAGCGCTAGGATTACAGACATGTGCCACCACACCCGGACTCTATGGCCAGTTCAGCATGCCCAGAGGTAGGGCTGGTGCGGCATGTGGTACCAGAGATTGAACCCCAGTCCCTGCACCACCTAAGCAGGCACTTAGTTCGCAGAACTATCTTGCCTGCCCTGTACATGAGTATTTACAGCAGCAATTTGTCTTGCTTTGTTCTGGTACTGGAAACTGAATCCAGGGCCACGCAGAGCCATGTTGGACAAGTGCTCTATTACCAAGCTCCATTTTATTGAAACAGGGTTTCGCTAAGTAGGCCAGGCTGGCCTCAAACTTGTGAATAGCCGGGATTACAGGTATGTACAACCACACCTGGCTAGCATTCTTCCTACCAGGCAAAGAGTGAAAACAATCAAAATGTCCATCAGCAGATGAATACATAAGCAGAATGTGCCATATTCAAACATTATTTGGTCATAAAAGAACAAAGTTCAGATACAAGCTATAGTCCTGCTAAGCCGTGGAAACATTAGGCTAAATGAAAGAAGCCACAGAGAAAATATCACATATTTTAGGATTCCAGCTACACGAGTAGATCAGAGGCTGTCAAAGGCCAGAAGTAGATAGTGGGGGGAGGGGGGATGTTAATGATTATAGGGGTTGGAGGTGATATATTTGAATGTAGTGAGGAAGGCACAGCTATGTGAATGCACGAGAGACACTCAGTTATATACTTTAAGTGTGCTGAGTGGTATGTGAATCATACATAAATAATGGTGTTGAAAAAAAAGGAGTAAGTCAGACTCAGTGGGGAGCCAGATGCGGTGGGACACACATGTAATCCCAGCACGAAGAGGATGAGACAACAGGATGGCGAGTTCAAGCCCAGACTGGGCTACACAGTGAGACTCTTGTCTCAAAGAAAAAAAATGTGGGCATACAATTCCAGGATAAAAAAAGAGAACATGAGCAAATCCATAGTGAGTGAATGGCCAACTAAGCCAGCTTATGGCATGAGACTGAAGTGGCCAGCCAGGCTCCTCACAGAATTCCTACTACAGCCAGGCACGGTGGCGCATGGCTGAGGCAGGAGAATCACAAGTTCAAGCTGTCCTGGGCATCTTAGTAATTTAGTAAGACTTTGTCGCAAAATAAAGAATAAAAAGAGCTAGGGTAATAGCTCAGTACAAAGATCCTGGGTTCAATCCCTAGTTTTGTTTTGTTTTTTTTTTTAAGCCAAACCAAAAAACCCACTCCTAGCATACACCAAAGCTTTTCTCCTGTTGAGTGGCGCCTCTGTTCTCCTTGACTTCTCAGTGAGGGTCACAGAGGCACAAGAGAAGGCACAGGAGGCAACGGAAGTGTGACGCACTCTCGTGTGTCCAGAAGGCGCTGTGCTGTGCCCTGCACACCTGCCTCCCGGGCAGGCCACAGTTCAAAGGACACGCTTGGTCTGAGCTCACACAGCGACAGTGCTGCATACTAGTCATGCCAGCAAAGCAGTTCTATGGCAGAGACACCCTCGGGCCACATCCACCCAAGGGAGAACCCAGAGATGAGGTCACCCCTGTGGAAGGTGCCTGTGATTGCTCCTGCCTGGGATTCCACAGTGAGCAGGGAAGGTGAAGAAAGAAAGGGATAATGAGGATCAAAAAAGGCTTACGACCCAGCCCAGAAGGGCAGATGGAAGCCAAAATTCCAGCCTCTTGGGTGCAAGGACAAGCCCCATAAACATGTCGCTCTTGAGAATGAACCTACGCGCTCAGAGCTCTTATTCCCTTGAAGCAAGTTCCCCCAAGCAGAATCACCTTTGGGCACAAACTTCTCAGCAAAACTGAAGAATGTCCGGAGAAGAGCCAGCTTGCAGCCAGCCCTTCCTTTTCCACCCCCTTCATCTCAGGCCTGCCTAAGCCCTTACCCAGGCTACAGGCCAACAACAACAGAGGCCACAGGCAAGCACACAGCCCTGGCCCAGTCTCGGGGGCCTCTTTGCCACAGATCCAGGATGGGGAGAGCAGGAGCCTGGTGAGGAGGCTGATTTCCTGTCTACCCCTGGATGACACCCGTGTCCTCAGGCCTGGACAAGGGCAGCAGATTTCCAGCTGTCGGCCTCTCCCTACCAGGAATGTTCTGATCACTACCAAGAAAATTCTCCCCCAGCATATTATTACTGTTTTTTTGGTACCAGGAGTTGAATCCAGGACCTTGGCTTGCCAGGCCGGCTCTTGAGCTGCTGAGCCAAGCCTGGGCCCTGCATATTGTTTTATTTAGCAATGCCATTCCTTATACAGGAGAGTACCTCAGGGCAAACCACACTAGGTATTGTCCAACAATACCTACATCTTATTCTATAAATAATGATTTTTTTTTCCTGGTTAGAATGAGCAATATATGCTGCATCTGTTCTAAAATTTTTGAAACAAAGAAAATACAGTAAAAGCCAAGTAAGGTGGCACACATCTATAAACCCAGCTACTCACGAGGCTGAGGCAGGAGGATAACTGTGAGTTCCAGGCCAGCCTAGGCTCCACAGTGAATTCAAGGCCAGCTTAAACCACAAAGCAAGACCCTGTCTCAAAAACCAAAAATATTCCTGAGGATTTGTGATATGCTGTGCTTAACTGCCCCTAAGAGACCTATACCAATTAATACCTCCCTACCTCACCCTAGCTGTGTACTAGGGTCTGTTTAATAGAAGTTACTCCATCACTGTGTCATTATGTTGAAGAGTTGCTACTTTACCAATACTTTTGCCTTGAAACCATATTTTTGGGTGTGTAGTCAGCTGCTGGGGACTTTGATAGCGTTCATAAGGTCCCTGGGTTTGACCCACAGCTTGGGACATACAGCGACGCTGAGCCACTGTCCCCATGCAGCGGCCTGCAGAGATGCACGGGAGCCAAATGGAGATAAAATGATATCTGTCAAGCTAAAATACCTCTCTTTGGGAATTCTGGTCTTTCAGACTACCAGTTTGAATTTATTTATTTTTTTTTAAATTTTATTTATTTGTGGGGGGGCAGCTCAGCCCACCAGGGGGCGGGGCTGGCTGGCATGTGGTGCTGGGGGATTGAACCGCCTTCCCTGTGCTCTGCCAAGCTTGTTCTAAGTAGGTGTTTAGAACACTGAGCCATCTCACCAGCCCCAGTTTGAATTTAACAATGCCTTCTTTTAGGGCTTTAAAGGAAGAGGGACTTCATTATCTATCTGCTGCAGTAGTGGTTGTTGCTGAACTTTTTTGAAGATAATGGTCTGTCTTTGAGTCAACAAAGATGGTAAATGCAGTCTAAGAGCACTGAATGAAGTACTACATGATTTTTTTTTTTTTTTTTTTTT
>NW_004524648.1:1786516-1800676 GCF_000260255.1 Octodon degus | reverse complement strand
TGTGTGTGTGGAACCAGGGATTGAACTTAGGCCCTTGCACTTGCCAGGGAAGTATGAACTGCCCTGAGGCCTCCATGTTGAGAGCCAGCTAGGAGTTCTTTAGACTCAAGGTCTTAGGACTCCAAGGGCTACTGTACATAAGCAACTCCTGTCTTCAAAATTACTAGGAGGGCCCAGGAGATGGCTCAGTAGAATAAGCACTACCCTGGTAAGCACAAGGGTCTGAGTTCAATCCCCAGTTCTGCAAAAAAAAACCCCAACCAATCCATGTGGATAAGAAATATTCAGCTTGGTTTCTTTGGGAGTACATTTAGGTTGATAGGTGTATATGTTTATGATGGAGAATTGGTATCAAAGAATGCATTTTTCAGGGATATAATCAACAGACCTGAACAGTTGGTGTTGCTCAGGCACTGGGAGACCTTGTTATAGTTGCTGTGACTAAGTATGCTGATAATATATATTTTTCTTTTTTATTGTTGTTTTGAGACAGGGTCTCACTATGAAGTTCAAGCTGGTCCTGAGCTTACTTTGTTGCCTAGGCTGGTCTTGAACTTGCAGCGATCCTCTTGCCTCAGCCTCCCAAGTGCTGGGATTACAGGCATGCACCAACAATGCCTCACTTGCAGATAATATTTTTAAAGGAATTACAACCTCTATTCATAATATTATCAACACTGATATCCTATTTTTGGCTACAGGATTTTGTGGGATAACTTGTGTCTTTTTCCTTGGAGCATTCTTGTAGTATAGTAACAGCTCCCCGCTTCTCTCTTTTTTTGACACAGGGTCTTACTATGCAGTTCAGGCTGGCCTTGAGCACACTTTGCAGCCCAGGCTGGTCTCCAGCTTGCGGTTCTCCTGCCTCACCCGAGTGCTGAGATAACAGGCGTGCACCATCACACCTGGCGTAAGAGCTACTTTCTTACACAGTTATGATCCCAAGCCTGAAGAAAATCCCACTAAAGCATAGGCACACACTGTCTTTTACTGGTTTTCATGATAGCGCACGAGGAGTCTCAACATTACCCTCTCACGGAGGACGTCTACAGATTTTTCTGAAGATACCATCATCCTGAATCTAATATTACTCAAGGGTTTAAAAAATTGGATCAGGGAGATGGCTCAGTAGAATAAGTGCTTCCCTGGCAAGCGCAAGGGCCTGAGTTCAATCCCTGGTTCCAGGGGAGAAGGGGGAAATACACACACACACACACACACACACACACACACACTCACACTCTTAGGGATAAAGCATGCATGGTACATGTAACAAAACATATTACATCGAGTTCAAAACCTCAACGTATTTCTAGCAGTTAGAATTAGAAATACTGGAAGAAACTTGAAAGTTGAGTTTAAAAATGTCCTATGCACTCTTTGTAAGAACACACGTGTCAGGTAACAATTTTTGTAAGTTACACGTATTTACTCCCTTTTTTTTTTTTTTTTTTTAAATGTATTTAGTACACAGTCTACAGAGTGTCACTATGTAGATCAGACTCAGTGATTCTCCTGTATTCAGCCTCCCAAGTGCTGGGCTTACAGGCGCATGCCACCATGCCATCTCAATTGAGTCTCAGTGAACCCCTGGGGCGGGGCTGGCATGCACACTGGGGATCAAACCCCCGGCCACAGCACTCTGCCTAAGCAGGCACTTTAGTCCACTGAGCAGTCTGGCCAGCCCTTAGATATATTTACTTTTCTTAAATGTTTTTAGCTAGGTGTAGTGGCCCACACCTGGAATCCTAGGACTTGGGAGGCTGAAGCAGGCGGATGGATGTGAGTTTTGAGGCCAGCCTGGGCTACAAAGTGCGCTCAGGGCCAGCCTCAACTGGATCGTGAGACCCTGTCTCAAGAAGACACACACACTGGGGGCCTGGGATATAGCTCAGTGGCCTAAGTGCCCGTCTGGCAAGTGCAAGGTCCTGATTTCAATTCTTGGTACCACAAAGAAGAGAGAGAGATAAATACAAAATGTTTTTATCTTACTCTTTATGTAAAGATAATCAAATCACACTGATTATTGGAAATTTGAAAATTATAATTACCTATAAAGCTGTAAAAAAAAGGGGGGGTAGGGAGCAATAAAAAAGCTGTAAAAAAAAGAAACTAAATCATCTGTATTGTGGGTGGAAGAAAAAATGAAACACAACTAGCTAAGAGTTGGCAATTGTTGAAGGTGAAAATCGGTATATGAGGTTTGGTTATATTATTCTATTGAGAATCAAGTATGTTTATTTTCCCGCATAACTTAAAAAATTGAAAGAACATGCATTTGATTTCTATGACACAAGTATTGTTGTTACTGTTTTTGGCGGAAGCGGGGATTGAACTCAGGCCTTTGCACTTGCCAGGCAAGCGCTTATTCTATGGAGCTATCTCCCTGGCCCCCATGCATTTGATTTCTAATGATTTTGAACATTTTTCTCCAACTTTAAAAATCAATCATTATGGGGCTGGGGAGATGGCTCAGTGGTCTAAAGCACCTACTTAGAACAAGCTTAGCAAAGCACAGGGACCACGGTTCAATCCCCCAGCACCACATGCCAGCCAGCCCCGCCCCCTGGTGGGCTGAGCTGGACACACACACACACACACACACACATAAAATTTTAAAAAAATCAATCATTAATATTTCTCATTTTCTTTTTTCCTATGATGCTCACCTTCACATATTCATTCGTAAAAGTTCTTTATATTCAAAGACCTACAGTCTCCATGCACTGCAAGTATGTTTCCTGGTTTGCCATTTAACTTCCTCTCTGTTTCAAATGGTTTTTGAGCTTGAAGTGAGTAGGCACAGGTATGTGTTGGCCTTTAGGGACTGCCTAGGGCCTGTCCCAGGTGAGACCTCTCTGGAAAGAACTCTGAGGTTGACCTTGAGCAATGAAACCCAAAGCATAAACATTGTGACAAAGTCACTATGTGGTCACAAAAGACTAAGCAGTATAGGAGAAGTCAGGCTTTCTCTGTGGACACAATAAACTTCTTTATTTTTATTTTTCAGCACCAGAAATTGAGCTCATGACTTTCTGCCTGCCAGGCAGGCACTGTGCTGCTTAGCTATATTCCCAGCTGCAAAATTTACTTTTCAAAATAGCAATACTAACTTGCATTTTATCCTTCAACCTGAAACTGTTCCAGCTGTGAGAGGAGACTGTGCTCAGGGTCAGCTTGCTCACATTTCCTTATTAAGTAATAATACATATAATAATAGCAACCGTTTTTAATATCTACGATTGATATTCTCTTTAAAACATCAAAGCAGCCAGGCATGGTGGCACACGCCTATAGTATCAGTATGTGGAAGGCTGAGGCAGGAGGACTGTCATGAGTCCAAGGCCAGCATAGGTTACACAGTGAGTTCAAGGCTGGCTGGCCTATATAGCTAGACTGTCTCAAAACAAACAAAAAACCCTAAAAGCAACTATATAAAGTACCATTTATCACCTACATTTTTGTCGGTGCTGGGCACTGAAACTATTGCCTCACACATACCACCAAGCAATCTGCTACTGAGCCATAGGCCAGCCCGCCATCCTCAGTTACTAAGTACAAAACTCAAGAGTCAAGGCACTGCCCAAGGTGGGAAAGATCAAATTTAGACTGCAAACCAAGACCAGGGCATAGGCACCAGGCTACACCCCCTCCAGGGAGCCTTAAAAAGCCCTACCTGACACATACTTCAGTCTGCGTCCCAAGGCAGTTCCCCTCCGGCTCTTACCAGGATAACCCACTTGAGATTTCTGACATCCCTTCTGATGTTCTCTCTCTCTCTCTCTCTTTTTTTTTTTTTTTTTTTGTGGGGATGCTGTTTATTTTTGAACCAGGATCCTGCTCTGTATTCCAGGCTGGCTTGAGCTCACTAAGTAGCCAAGGCTGGCCTGGGACTCATGGTGGTCCTCCTGCCTCAGCCTCCTGAGTGCTGGGATTAAGTCTGCTCAGATGCTTTTTTAAATAAACAGGAAAAAAATAAATAAATAAAAATATAAATAAATAAATAAATAACTGAGCAGGGGCTGGGGAGATGGCTCAGTAGAATAAGTGCTTGCCCGGCAAGCACAAGGGCCTGAGTTCAATCCCCGGTTCCACAAAACAAAACAAAACAAAAAGAAAACAAAAAAACAAACCTCCACAGCCCTTGCAAGTGCAAGGTTGTAAGTTTGATTCCCAGTACCCCCTCCCCAAATCTGCCCTGCCCTCAACTACACTTGCCATTCCTTAGATGATCTGACCATGTCCTCCCGGAGTGATGCACACCAGCCTGGGGAACCTCTCCTCACTCTCTAGGGACAGGCCTCCTCCACACCAGCCCCTCCTCAGCTTACTCCTGTGCTGCCTCTGCTGCACCGAATGGCGACTCAGCAGTCATGCTGATGGCAGGCTGGCTGGGGGCTCAGCAGAGTGCCCTAAAGTGGCCTCGAGGGCCTGCTGGAAAGGAAAAACCCAGCTCAGCTGCCAAGGAGGAAGCCGGAGCTGTGCTCCAACGGCAGATGCCAGGGAAACAATCGGCACAGGCTGCTTCCGGACTCACGGGGGGCAAGGCAGGCCCCTCTCCGGCTCTCAGGTTCTTCTCTCAGCTGCCCTGTCACCTCTGCTCTGCTAGGCCTCCACGCAGGCCTCACTCACTCGGGGACACTGCGATGACTCATGCCCTCTCAGTCCCCGGCTATGCTGTAAACAGGCCAGGCTGCAAGGACAACAGCAGCTGCAGGCAGCCCCTCCCCTGGCATCCTGGCCACTGGGCAGGAGTGTGCAGAGGCCAAGGCTGAGACAGAGAGGATGCACTGTCCTCCTTGGGGGGTCCTGAGGGGTCTACATGTATGTGCCCCTCCCCAGGAGCACTAGGGCAGGCTGTGGGACTTGTGACAGGCAGGGACAGGTGGCCACTGTGTAGTGTCCAGGACAGTGACTTTTCAAATCCATGGCCTCTCCAGCACAGCAGTCCTGAGGGAGCCGCCACGTGCAGCCTGGGTGAGGGGCTGACATTCTGACCTCGTCCTCAGGTGGCTGGTGACACACCCCAAACTCTGCACAGAGCATGTGGGCCAGGATCCAGGTACTAGTCTGGACAAGTGAACTCAGCAAAGCTGGGCTGTTCCCTAATCCAAACAACCAGCGCCTCTCAGCACACGCTGCCCAGGAGAAGGTCCTTGTGGTCACCTTTCCACTTCACTGCCGGAGGGGTGGAGCAGGAAGGCCCCTCCCTCCTCACCTGCGGGGCCCAGCCCTGCTGCTGCCCCCACTGAGTCTCCGTCTACTCCCACGTGTCATGTGCTATGGCAGATTCATGAGGTGGAACCTTCTGTTGGGCCACTTTTTCCCAAGCCAGTAGCAGTCAGCTGACTGCCCTGGATTCCCAAGGCACAGAGGAAAGCAGAGGGAAGCAAAGGACTGAACCAGCTGCAGGCACCAGGACAGTCCTACCTGTAGTCACCTGGCCTCCTCAGAGGAGTCAGGCAGCACTTTGAGACCCTCCACTGAATGAACTTGAGGTCTACAGAGCAGACCTCAACAATGGACTCACAAGGCCGCAAATTTGTGAAGTCAGAGCCAGGAACACTACATGGTGGCCACCTGTCCCTATCTGTCACCAGTCCCACAGCTTGTCCTGGGAGCTCCTGGGGAGAGGCACATCCACGTGGACCTCCAAGAAACACTGAAACTAGGGTATTCATTGGCTTTCTGTCCTTCTGGCAGGTATATAAAGAAGCATGTTTATTCTATTCTCTTCAAACTCTGATCCAAATCCTGGAGGATCTTTTCACTCTCAGGCTTAAAGTCAGACTCAGGGCATTCTTCCCCAAGAAGCCTGGCAACAGTCTGTAACCGTCTTCTGTGAGGGTTTCAACTCCAACTCCCTATCCCAGCCACACTCAGAGGGTCAGAGTAATGAAGTGGAAAAGATACGTTCACGCTTTTGGGCAGCATCTGCTCCCATCTCTAAGCAACCAGGCCCTGGATTGCAGGGTGGCGACCCAATGCCGCCGCCTCTGCCGCCCACCAGTGTTTGTGCTCCAGCTGATGAAGCGAGTTAAAGGGTTGTACAAACTCAAGACGCTGAACAAACAGACCAGAGTGTGCTGAGCAGATGTCCAGAGGGAAGCTGCAGCTCCACACCATGGAGTATGCTGACCCATGGGCTGGCCTGGCACCCTTCCCCAGGACCCAGGATACAGGGACCCAAGAGAGCCAGCCCTGGCTGCTGGGTAGTCCACCAGGCATGAGACCCACCCTCACCTTCTAAACCTCCATTCCAAATGGAAGAATCATCTATGAGTGATGAATGTTTCGGCTCCAGGAGAAGGCTACTGGCCATTTCCTCCTAGGCCACAGGGAAAAGCCATTTAGCTAATTTGAAGCCCCCTTTCTACCATTGAGGTGATAGCCCACCTCTGGGTATATTTATTTTTTATTTTATTTTTATTTTTTTATTTTTTGGTGGAACTGGGGATTGAACTCAGGCCCTTGAGCTTGCCAGGGAAGCGCTTATTCCACTGAGCCATCTCCCCGGCCCCGGGGTATATTTATTATACTGTACCCTGTACTACATAAAACCTTAGGACTCAGAAAGTCCCTAAATTGCTAAGACATGGTAGTGCATGCCTGTAATCCTAGCACTCAGGAAGCTGAGGTAGGAGGAGTGCCATGAGTTTGAGGCCAGTCTGGGATACACAGTGAATTCAAGACCAGCTTGATCTACAATAGTGAGACCCTGTCTCAAAAAAGTCCCCAAATTTGGGCATCCACGGCACTGTATTCCCTTAGAGTCCCAGCTCATCAAGGAGCAATGATTCACAGCCCTACGATAGCATGAGAGATTTGATTTAGGAAGCTCTTAATCATGACCCTGAAGACTCCTTCGACCTCAAAACAAGAACATGGGTGGGAGACACATACAGAGAGTGCCATTGTGTGGCTAGCTGTCTCTGGGAGCCGCTCCTGAAAGTTCTGCTTTTTAAAGGCCTGGGCTGTGTCAGAGCAAGATTCAGCCCCGCTCAGCAGAAGCCCCTGCCAGCCAGGAGTGTTGCCCAACAGCTCTGGCCTGTCCTCGCTGACCTGCTTCCCATTCCCCTTTTGGGGTCTGTTCTCATGAGATCAGGCCTCATGGGACAGGGGAATGTCTAAGGATATCCCTGCAGGCCAGAAAGGGGTGGGAGGAGGTGACTTCAGAAGTGTGTAGAGAGCTGGCCTAAGCAACTGAGGACTGGGGGTGGGGTGACAGCGGCTCTTGGTGACTACAGCAGTAGTCTGGAGCTTCCAGACCAAAGGCTGACAACTTTTTTCCATAAAGGACCAGAGAGTAAATATTTCAGACTTTGTGGCCATATGGTCTCTGTCATGACCACCATAGCACAGAGGCAGCCAGAGATAGCGTGTGGACAAATAAGCCTTGTGAGGTCCCCACAGGACTTTATCACAACAGGCTGCAGTCTCGAGTTGGCCTCGGGGTGGTGATTTGCTGATCTCTACTGTAGATCCAGGATGGAGACCTGAGAGGACAGGTCATCTGCCTCCCATGCAGCAGATCCTCAGTAGCCAAGTGCTTTAAAGGATGACCAGATAGTCCCGCTGCCTGCTTACCATCAAAGCTAAAGACTTTTTGCCTCCTCTGAAGAGGAAAGCCAGGCACTCAGAGACCCTCCCATGAGCCTCAGCTTCACGCTAGCTGGGCAGAAGGATTCAGTGGACAGGCCCTAAAGCAAGATGCCCTGAGGCAGGCTGAGACAGCAAGCTTTCGTGCAGAATTTCCACAGGGTCCACAGCTCTCCTCAATTTATTCATGGACCACGCAAAGGGCCAAAAACCCCTAGGGTGCAATCCCTCGCTCAATTAAAAAGAGAACTAGTTCCTTTGTATTTGAAAAAGCTCTTAGAAACTGTTAAAAAAGAAAAATGGTTGTTAAAAACCTGTAGAAAAATAGACAAATGACACTAAGAATTTATAAGATAAAAAAAAAAAAGATACAAATGGCTAAAAAAGAGGTTAAAGGATGCTTCTGAAATAATTTTTAAAAAATCACAGTATATCCTTTTTCACAAAGTCTGAGTAATACTTAAATAAAGATGAATGAATGGTCATGGAGGGAGATGGAAAAGAAGGCACTTTCAGACATGCTAGTAGGATTGTGCTACTGTATTACCGTTTTAGGAGGCCATTTAACAGCACATATTAAATTTTAAAACATGCTTAGGCTGTGGCCCAGCAATTCCACTTCCAGGAATTTATTTTATTGAAATACAGAGACAGGGAAATTCACCTCAACAGGATCCATAAATTGCAGAAATTCAAAACTACACCTAACCAGCACCGCTAGGATGCTGGTTGCATAAATTACACTACATCTATATTATAAATTAACACAGAACTGTTTAATAATGAGGGAGATCTCTAGAGTTTAAAATAAGGTAGAGATAATTCAGCTCAGTAGAATTAGTGCTTGCCTGGTAAGCGCAAGGGCCTGAGTTCAATCCTGGTTCCATCAAAAATAAATAAATAAATAAATAAATAAATAAAAATAAAAAATAAATGAATAAATAAAATAAGGTAGAATTCTGAGTCTGGGAGATAGTTCAGCAGTGTAAGCACATGGCTGGCAAGAGCAAGGTCCTGAGTTTGACCCCTGATACAAAAAAAAAAAAAAAAAAAAGGTAGACTTGTAAATACTGCTGGGAAAAAAAATCTAAAAGATACATTAAGTGGAAAGATACATTAAGTGTAGTCCAGGTGGCCTAGAACTCATGGTGGTCCTCCTGCCTCAGCCTCCCAAGTGCTAGGATTACAGCCATACCACAAAAATCATAAAAAAGAAAAATAAATAAATAAAAATAAGAAAAGTACATGTACGGGCCTATTGCCTGCTCTGAATTTTTTTTTTTTTTTTTTTTTTAAGATAAGTTCATAGTTCACTTTTAAGCTTTTTTAGAAGGGGACTTACAAAGTATGGTGCTTTTTATATATTTAATCTACATGTGTGTATGTTACTAGGGACAGAACCAGGATCTCAAGAACGCTGGGCAAGGGCTCCCCTACTTTCCCTTACCCTAACCCCTCTTATCTTCTGCTTTATTACAAAAAAAAGCATTTCTGTATTTTGGAGCTTAAATTTCTCAAATTCCAGAGCCATTTTGTTCTTTTACCCCTGAAATTCAGACCTGCTGCCACAGAACCCCAGCATGACTAAAATAGCGGAGACGATGCCAGTTTCATTTTTCACCTGGATGCATGGGTGGGTGGTTTTCACCCTGAAGAACAAACAGAACCACAACTCTGTTTCACAATTTACACAATTTAGGGGAACCTGGACATATGATGGTGAACATTTCTTAACAGTTTTAACATGTTTTCCTCTAGGAATTTGGAGGGAGGATGTATCTATTTTTTTCTTTTAAATCTACCTGTAAAAGAATCTAAACAAATGTGCCCAAAAGAATATGTGTCTCTCCCTGACCCCAACACAAAGTAACCAAGTCCTCGCCTTCAGGGGTGTCAGGGACGCCTCATGGATCCCCACCTCAGAACACAGCGCACTTACTGGCCCGGCTCTGTTCACCTACCACAGACTGCAGTGAACTTTTCACGTCCACAGACCTGGGCCCACTTGCTGAACTGAGTTAGCAAGGCACAGCAGAGAAGAGGGCAGGAGAGGGACCTTGGGCCTGGAATCTGGTATGCAGCCTGCAGGCGATCACCCAGATGCCAGCACCTCTCCTAGCTCCTTATCAAAGGACTAGAAGTCCCACAGCTCCCTTAGAACAAAACACAGGCTCTTCAACAGCATGACTCACCAGCAAAAAGGGAAATCAGAAACCAGAGTGCAAACAGGTAATGGTACATACTGTGTTCTGAGAACAACTTCGTGGTAAACTAAGGCAATGAGATTTCCCTGTTGGGCAGAAGGCCACTACTCTTAGTGCCTTCCCAGCTCTGAATGGCACCCTCGCCTGACCCAGAGGCATGCACAGAGCTCCTTTTCTCCTTTTCTTCCCTCCAGGGCACACATTTTTGTTCCCACGGCTCCTCCTTCAAAAGCAAACCCTCCCCACAACCTCATTTTGTGATATCTTGTTAGCCCCAAGAAAGGGGCACATAGTATGGTGAGAAAACACCATTCTCTCCAGAACCAGGCTTCTTTTGTTTCCCTTCTTTTTCTTTCCTTCTTTACTCCTTTACCACTGAACCACACACACTAGCCTACTGCTCTGGCACTTAAGAAAACCAAGAAGAGACCCCACATGGGTGTTCCTGAGTCTGTCCCTCAATTCTGGGCAAAGGCAAAGGTTGGAGGTGAGGAGATTCAAGGGAGGTTTGTTTTTTGGTTAGCCAGCACTCCCAAAGACACTGGTGATGAAAAGCAAAAGTGGGCAGCAGGCTTTTCCTTGTGGCTCCTGTTTTCCTTCTGCAAACGGTTAGTAGACTGTCTCCTTAGTGCTGGGGCCTAGGCGAGGAGGGAGGGGCCCAGGCACCCTAACAGCCACACCCTGCTGCCAGCAGGGCCTCCCAGCCTGACAGGCTAGGATTGGCTTTGTTGTCATCCCTTCCCTTTTTGGGACATTTAGGATTCTATAGGTGAATGGAAGCCAAGGCAGTGTGCATCAACAAAAGCTTCCTGAAATTCACAAGCAGATTACTGAGAACAGAAACAAAAAGAAAACGGGGATACTCACTGTTAATGAAGTGAAGGTCATGCACATCCCACCAAAGCCATTCAGAGCCAGGGCGATGAAGATGAGCACAGAGAGAGCTGTGGGGAAGCAGTCGTAAGTGGGAGCCACAGCTGAGCTTCAGCAAGGCCACTGGGCTTAGTGTCTGATACCTACCTAGGAGGGGAAAGTGCCTGGCTTGCCCTCCTCCCCTGGCCTACCTCACACATTTGAACTCTTGCAAAAGGCAAGCGCTCAGCCTCCTTTCTACACTAACCTACCTGCAGGCAAGAGGCCTAAAGGACCTGCTTCACTAAAAGCAAAAAACCGAGGTTTCCAAAAATCAGTAAGAGGATTGGGGATATAGCTTAGTGGCACAAGTGCCTGCCTGGCTAGCGTAAGGACTTGATTTTAATCCCACGTGCTGTGCTAGGCCCCGGAACCCCAGGTGGTGCACACCTGTAATTCCAGCACTGGGGAGGCTGAGACAGGAGGATCACTGTGAGTCTGAATTGCATAGCAAGACCCTGTATTAAATTAAATAAAATAAAAATAAATTTAAAAAAACAATCAGTAGATGAGCCTGGCTACAATTCCGGGGAGGTCCAGGTCCTATTTTGGTGTTTGTTCTCAAAGTCTTTGAACCAACAGCTCCCTTATTTATTTATTTAATATATTTGGTTGTTTCAGGGTCTCACTACGCAGCTTGGAGTCATGGTGATCCTCCTGTTTTCAGCCTTTCCAGTGCTGGGGTAACAGATGTGAGCCACCACGCCTGCATTCTGGCCAGCTCAGCCCACCCTGGGGACAAGGCCGGTGCCAGCATGTGGTGCCAAAGATCAAACCACAGTCCCTGTGCTTGCCTAAGTGCTTTAGTCTGCTGAGCTATCTCGACAGCCCTAGCCCCCATATTTAAAGCACTGACCTGGGTTGCCTTGCAAAGGTTCAGCTCACAACTTTTGTACCCACAGAGGCCCAGGAACCTGCAGCCAGCCCAGTTCCTAGAGCTTGTCTCACTGGCTGACATCAGTGAGGCCATCAGGAAGTGGCTGGCTTGAAGAGGACATGGAGTTCTGCACATGCTGGGGCTCCTCTAAACACCTATATGGGGTGATTCCTCTCTTTCTTGGCCACCCATGTGAGATAAGCAATCACCAGAGGCCTAACAAGTATCCCCTCTAGCTTGAGCAGGGAGTGCCAGGCCCCACTACACAGTATCCAACAGCTGGTGGGCCAGGGCGCACCCCTGGGGGGTCTCTCCCTGTTCTTTGACAAAAGAGTGGAGGAAAGGCAAGGCAGACTCACAGTTTGGGTTACTTGCTCCATACGCAATCAGCAAGCAGGAGACAGCAAAGCAGGCACTAAAACCAAGCAGAAATAGCACATGATCTTAGAAGTTACCAATTGCTACTAAGTGTGTTATCATTTAAGGGTGTTTACTCTGTGTTCTTTCAGAACACTTACAATCATTTGATTAAACAATCCCAGGAACTACGGGTGGCACATGTCTGTAATCCCAGACCTCTGGGAGGCAGAACAATCACAAACTTCAGCCCAGGCTAGGCAATTTAGCGACTGAACAAGATCCTTTTTCAAAATAAAAAGCGGCTGGGGATGTAGCTCAGTGTGAAGGTCCTGGGTTCAATCCCTTGTACTACAAACAAATAAAATTTAAATTTTTTAAAAGTCCTGGAGAAGGCTGGCCAGATAGCCCAGCTGATTAAAGTGCCTGTTTAGGCAGAGTACAGCAGCTGAGGTTTGATCCCTGGTGCACAGTGCAGTGCTGGTCCTGCTCCCCAGGCATGCTGAAACTTGATTGAGACTGGACACGATGGCATGCACCTGTAATCCCAGTGCTTAGGAGGCTCAAAACAGGAGAATCACTACGAGTCTGATCTACGTAGTGAGACCCTGTAGACCCTGTACTAAATAAATAAATAAATAAATAAATAAATAAACTGGGGATTGCTAAGAAGAATGGCCCCTACTTGCTGATAAGGCAAAAAAAATTATTATTATTATTATTTATTTATTTATTTATTTATTTATTTTGTGGAACCAGGGATTGAACTCGGGCCCTTGTGCTTGCCAGGCAAGCGCTTATGCTACTGAGCTATCTCCCCAGCCCCCCAAAAAATATTATTGAAAGAAAAACAAAACCAAAAAAAAATGCTGGGCATTGCGGCACATGCCTATAATCCTAGCATTTGGGAGGCTGAGGAAGAAAGACTGTCATGAGTCCAAGGCTAACCTAGGATATATAGTGAGTTCAAGGCTAGCCTGAACTACATAGCAAGACCCTGTCAAAAAACAAACAATAAGGGGGGAGGGGGGAAGGAGAGAGGAAAAGGAAGGAAAAGGGAGAAAGAGGGAGAGACAGGGAGAGAGGAGGAGAGAGGGAGAGAGAGAGAGAGAACAAAAAGAAAAAACAAATTTTTCTAAGGTTTTCTGCCAAGTAAGAGAGAAAGTTGGAATCAAAGTCCCCCAGCCAGATCTCATAAACCCCACACTAGGCTGCTGCACAGGAGAGGAACAAGGCTCCGAAGCAATGAAAAACACAAGCATTCCTCAGGTTCCAGAGTCTGCTCAGCCAGGGATGCCCCCAGGAGAAATCAGGGAAATGGCCGGCTGGCTACTCCCAAAGCCCCTCCGCTTGGCTGTGCCCTGTTCTGCTCTCTGAAGAGCGAGTAGAACTGACCCCTCAACCTATTCCCTTCAGTCACTGCCCCCCATCCTGTGAGCAGGCCCCTGTAAAGTTCCAATGGGAACAGGGAGGGGGCAGACCTGAGAGCCCAGCTGAGGGAGAACTGACCCGAACCTGACAGCTGGAGCATTAGAGATGGGAACCCGGGGGCACACAAGGTGACCCATTGGGGTGCTAATATATTAGGACAGGAATGGCAAACCTTTCACAGACCAAGTGCCAAACTGCAACTCAAAACTCGTGTATCAGAGTGCTAACACTGCAATTAAATCTGAATGCTGAAGTTTTAGTTTAGAAAAAACAACTCTACATTAACATCTTTATTTATTTATCTATTTTTATTTTTTCTTTTGGTGGAACCAGTGATTGGACTCAGGTCCTTGTTCTACTGAGCCATCTCCCCGGCCCATTGTTTTTTTAAATTTTTATTTTTTTTAAATTTTTTTTGGCAGAACTGGGGATTGAACTCAGGCCCTTGCGCTTGCCAGGGAAGCACTTAATCCACTGAGCCATCTCTCTGGCCCCTCAACATCTTTTTTTTTTTATTTGTGTATTTAGTACAGGGCCTACAGGGTCTCACTATACAGATCTGCCTCATTGTGATCCTCCTGTTTTCAGCCTCTCAGGCCCTGGTATTATAGGTGCGACCCACCACGTCCAGTCTCAATCAAATCTCAGTGCGCCCCAGGGGCAGGGCCTGCATGGATACCATGCTGGGGATTGAACCTGAGTCTCTGAGACGGCCTAAGCAGGCACTTTAATTCACTGAGCTATCTGGCCAACCCTTACATCAACATATTTCGTCCTAAA
>NW_004524648.1:1771283-1786186 GCF_000260255.1 Octodon degus | reverse complement strand
GCTTAGCTTAGCTTGTTCTAAGTAGATGCTTTAGACCACTGAGCCATCTCACCAGCCCCAAATGTCATTCATTCTAAAAATTTTATGTATGTTATTTAATTTATTTACCTATTTTGCAGGGTTGGCAATGGAACCTAGGCCTACTGTATGCTAAGCATGTGTTCTATCCCTGAGCTACACCATCACCCCCAGCCTGGGCATTCAAGTTTTCTTTTATTAATATTATTTATTTGGTACAAGGTCTTACTACACAGCTCAGACTTGTAGTGATCTTCCTGCCTCAACCTCCCCAGCACTGGTATTACAGGTGTGTGCCACCATGCCTGGTTTCAGGGCCGACATGACGAGATACCAGGGATTGAACCTGGGTCCTTGCACTAGCCAGGCAGGTATTTAGACCACCAAGCTATCTCCCCAGCCCCAGCCTGGGCATTCAGAGAGCTCCACAGTGCATCAGTCCAGAATTCCCTTGGGGATCCACCTGTCCACCCTATCCCCAAGGACCCCACACTGACCTGCCCAGCAGCCTGAGCTTCCTCGGACCGTACTTGTCCATGATGATGCCCAGGGGCAGGGTGATGGCACTGAGCAGGAAGGAGCCCACGGTGAAGGCCAGGTTTAGGATCTCATCCTGGGCCTTGCAGCTGAGCCAGCCATTCATCCATGTCACCTCCTCGGGCTCGGGCTCTGCGGTGCCCCCCACTGTGCCATTGGTGATGTTCTCTGCATGTGTAGAGAGAGAAACTGACTTGGGTTTGGGAATGGCAGGGGTTCCCAAAGCTCCTTGAAGTGTACATTCACAGTCACCCTCCTGGGAATGCCAGAGGTTGCTCTGGACTGCCCAAGGGGCCTAATGACCCCACACCAGGCTCGGGTGTCTATGTGGCCCTAGCCTCAGAAGCGATAATGCAAAGGCTCCTAACTTCTGTAGGGGTCTTAAACTTCAGAGAAAACAAAAATAAAACCTGTGCTTCTGATCCCTGGAAAGCAGACAAAGTTGCCAAGCATGGTAGTGCACACATGAAATCCCAACACTTGGGATTGCCCCAAGTTCACCCCAAGCCAGCCTGGGCTACACAGCAGTGAGTTCAAGGCCAGCCTAAACTACACAGTGAAACCCTGTCTCAAAAACCAAACAAATCCCTTCTATGGACATTTTCCAAACCACTTCTCAAAACACTGATTTTGATGTGTTAAAAAAAAAAAAAAAGGATTTTCAGGGCTGGGGAGATGGCTCAGTAGAATAAGCGCTTGCCTGGCAAGTGCAAGGGACTGAGTTCTATCTTCAGCTCTGCCAAAAAAAAAGGCTTTTTTTTTTTTTTTTTTTTGGGGGGGGTGGGGAGGTGCTGACTCAGCCTGCCTAAGGGTGAGTCTGGTGAGGCAAGTGGAGCTGGGGATCGAACCGCAGTCCCCTAGGCCTGACTGAGTTTGCCCAGGCAGGTGCTTAAATAACTGAGCTAACCCACAACCCCGCTAAAAGTTGAGAAGGTTTTTTTTTTTTTTTTTTTTGGCTGGCTAAGGCTGCCTTAAGGGCAGGTCTGATAAGGCATGTGGAGTTGGGGTTCAAACCTTGGTCCCTCATGCCTGACTGTGTTTGCATGAGCAGGCACTTAAACAACTGAGCTAACCCGCAGGCCCCCGATGTGTTAAAGAAAAGATAAAGTCTTATCCATAATTCCAAGGGGTTCACTGTCCCTTGAAGCACAGATGAGTCCCCCAAGTTAGGATTCCCCTCCTATAGTGTCCTATACTTTAGAGCAGTAGACCTGAGGACCCAGCTGTAGCACAGGGCTCCAGACCAGCTAGGACCTTTAGAGCAGCTTTGTCCATGGAAACAGACTCAAGCCAGCACGGAGGAGGATCCTAGAGCACCAGGGAAGGACAAGGTGCTGACCTCACGATGCCCTGCTCCTCCTTTGTCAGGTTGGGCAGAGCCAGTGGGCTTCTTCCCCAGCCCCTTTAGCAGTAAATACAAAGTTGGGTTCTTAAACATAGATCAACCAATATACTTTCTCCCCTGGTGTTTTCAAAGCACCTGCCACCCACATTGCATCTTAGAACCTCTTTTGAAAGGGAGTTTAAAAAAAGTAATTCAAAATTATTTGCTTTCACCTGTTGAGCTGCTCCTTTTTTTATTTTCCTGTCTGGGGTCATCATGTAATTGTTCCCGTGACCACACCCAGGCTGGGCTGCTGGGCACTGAGCCCCTGAGCCTGACGTGGTGACCACACCCACTGTGATTTCAGCCCCAAAGGGTTCCTACACAGTCCACCCAGCAGCAAAAGGGAAGAGAAAGTGCAGTGGCAGTGGACAGCAGGAGGATGGACGCATGTGGGAAAGTGGCTAAGGAACTCTCCTCTAACCTGACTGCTATTAAGAGATGCTGAGTAATCCCACAGAAACGGGGCAGACTGATTAGATGTGAGGTTACAATGAAGAGTCAAGGAAAAACCCTTCCTCAGATAACAGCCTGCCTCCCAATTGCAGCTCTGGCATCAAGGCTGTAAATCTGAGGTTTGAACGCTGAGGTCTGCAAAGGCCTGCTTAGCTTCTCAGGGCTGCCCCAGTCACTGAAACGGAAGCATCTGGGTTGAATCATGTCACATGTCAACCTTTGACCAATACACCCTGCTGGGGCTTGCTAAGATTGTGGTGTTAGAGCCAGGCCTCTGGGTTCCAATTTTAGTTTCTCTATGTCTTATTTGTATCATCTTGGAGAAGTGACTTGATCTTGCTTTATTTTCTGATCTGTAAAAGGGACATAATATAATAATACTATTCACTTCTAGGTCAGGGAGAAGATCCAGCTAATATGCTAGAGCTTACACAGACATAGAATGTGCTTAATAATAGTAGCTAAAAGCGTTCATTATTATGACTGTTAATGGGGGCTTAGGACGGAGGTAACGGTGCAATGGGCGGCAACAGCGCCAGGCAGTAAGAGGAAGCAGTGGTCTGTGGCCGTGTGTGTGGCTGGCATGATGCGCGTCTGGTCTCCCACTGGGCCGCGAGCCCTACGGGTATGGATCATGTTCAGGTTACCCGTGTCCCAGTACTGTTCCAGGCCCTGGCCACAGCAGCTGTTTACTGAATGAATGAAAACAATGAAACCAGATCTCAACAGCCTAAAGGATCAAGAGAGGAAAAGAAATAGGACGAGCAGAACCAAGCTTAACATAGAGAAGATTTAGGGAGGTTACAGCCACAAGGTTAACTGCCTAAAACCACAGATATAAAACCTCACAAGCCAGATTGCCAGTCCTGCCACTTTCTCTGTTTTCTAAAGAACGCCATCACACAAATGGCAGAACACATGGCAAACAGGGTCCCCTGAGCCCATCAGGATGCAGCTCAGGACAGTGCCAAGTGCCACCGTGGTTGGCAGGTCCAGGCCATGGGCTCCTGCACTGGAGGGCAGCTCCTGGAAAGACAGCGAGCTTCACAGGTGGTGCCGGTTTCTCGTGTCAGCTCTGCCAGGGGCAACAGGAACTGGCTCTGCGGTGGGGGCCAGGGCTGCCACATGGCAAGGACCTTCTGCAGGTTGATGAGCAGATATGAGCAAACCAGCACAGATGTGACAGCATGGGTGGCAGCCCATGAGACCCGATCACGGTCACATGGGTTCTGGAGCCAGTTACTACCCACTCCACGGAGAACGAGGGAAAGCTCCAGGCTTAGGGGGCTGCGGTGAGCAGCAGGAGGACCAAGGGTGAGGGCAGGGCACCACTCCCATGAGCAGAGTCCCCCAAAGAGGAACCACAGGGGAGCCTAAATCCACATTGTCTTTCCTCATGACATTGAAGACAAGATTCCAAGGGAATGGCCGGGTACAGTACTTGCCTGGCATGAGTGAGAGTAAGGCCCTGGGTTCCCTCCCCAGCACAGCAGAGAACACACATACACACACATACACACACACACCCCCCCAACGGACTCTTCCTTACATGCTAGAAGCAGGCATAAGAGTGAAAACATCTTAATTTCCTTACTGATCTGGTCACCCGTTACTAGACAAAGGGTCTACAAGGCAAGGGTTGGGGACACAGGCAAAGGCACTACTGTCCTTCCTCTTTTCATCCTGGAGCTACTACATCCAGAACTTTAGGCTACCACACTTCTCTCCCTAAAGAGACTCCCACCAATGGGGCCAGCTGGTCCTTTGCTCTCCTGCCTCCAGCCAGTGATGCCCAGCAACAGATGGGTCTGGGGCTGGGGGCACTCACTGGCTTCTCTTATCTGCCCAGAAAGCAATCTGAGAATGTCCCTTCCTCCTGGAGGGAACTACACCTTTGGTGAGTCCAGAAGCTACATTACCAATAAACAGCCCACACGAATAACCTCAGCACCAGCACTGACCCAGAAACCTCCCCACCTGGGCTGTGGTAGGCTAGAAAAGACACAAACAGATAAGCACCCACTGGGGGGAGTGGTGGTATACACCCGTGATCCCAGCATATGGGAGGCTGAGGCAGGAGGATCACCCTAAGTCTGAAGCTAGTGTGGGCTGCACGATGCAGTAAAGACCAGCCTGGACTACATAAAGAAACCCTGTCTCAAAAACAAAAATCACAACAAAACCAAAACCAAGACAAGCACTCAAGAAGTGCCAAGGCCCAAGGTATCTCCTTGTTCCCAGCTTAAAGCTCGGTCCTCACCCAGCCCAGCCCACTCGGTGCCTCACCTGCACCTGTTTATTAAACAGATGCCTCTGCAGTGGGCAGCCAGAACAGCCTGGCCAGCGAGGACAAACCAAGACAGACAAGCAAGGAGTCAGGGTAGCCAGGGCAAGTTGAGAACAGGCTGCTTAGGAGACCCAGGGCCAGAGCACAGAGAACAATGGTGTGCACTGTCAGGCCCCACTCAGAAGACTCACAAACAAAATCTCTACAGAGAAAGCAGAAGGGGAAAGAGGGTGTTGTGAACCCACTCAGGTTTCCCTGAGCCTCTCTGGGTCAAAGAGGGGCCTCCCTGTACTCCAGGGAAACAAAGGCAGTAGGGAGCCTCCATCATAGCTCCCAGATGCAGCTGGAGGGAGTCAAGGGGCACATTTTACCCCCCTCTTTGTTCCCACTTCCCATCAGGGCACAGACCTCTGCCTGGCCCTGCTGCGGCAGGTACCTGCCCTGGGATCTCCTCTCCCTATTCCTGAGGTTATCCGGCAACAGGAAGCAGCATCCCAGTCCAGCGGGGGAGATGTGGGTGAGAGGTCGGCTCAGCCTCAGAGCAAACAAGACGCAGGGCGCATGGGGCTGAAGGGCAGAGCCCCTCACTTGTGGTCCCAGCAGCAGCAGCAGCCACCTTCTGGGGTGTGCCTGTGTGTGCTGGCCACTGTGTTCCATGGGATCGGCCTCCCTTCCACCCAGGCCTCATATTTCCCACAATACAGGAAACTTCAGAGCAGGTTAAGTCACTGTCAAGTCAAAGGTTTCATAGGGAGCTGGATTTGAAATCAGGCTGTTAGAGCCCAAAGCAGCTACTGGTAACCTTTGGGCTATACTGGTGCCGCCCTCCTGGCTTAGAGGCAGGCTGTGTCTCAGAGAAAATGCTAAAAGAATGCAGCTGGGACAGTGTTGGGGCAACACTGGCCAGTGAGAAGGGGCTGCTTCCCAACGCTTCCACAGAGGCCCTAAGAGCCAGCCTAGGTCAGATAAAAGCTTCATGAGACAGCAAGAAGCCAGAGGAGGCCAATGATGTGGGGGAGAGAAGTTAGGCAGGACTGTGGACAGCCAAGGGCTCTAGCTGTTCTCTGTGACACATCCTGAGGCCATGCCTTTAGCCATCTTACTTGTTCCTATGGGAGTTTTATTTTATTTTTGAGATAGGGTCACCTTATGTAGTTCAGGGTGGCCTTGAACCAGATAGCCTAGTGTGGTCTTGAGCTCCTAATGATCCTGCTTCCTCAGTCTTCTTGAGTGCTAGGATTGCAGGCATTCACCACCATGCCCGGCTTTCCTATGGAATTTTTAAAATTCAAAATAAGCTGGAGGTGGGCTGAGGCTATAGTTCAGTGATAGCATGCTCGCCTGATATGTGAAAGGCTCTGAGTTCAAACTCTAGCAGCATAAAAATACAGTGTAAAAAGAATGAAAAGGGCCAGGGAGATAGCTTGGTAGTCTAAGCACCTGCCTGGTAAACACAAGGACCCACGTTTGATCCCTGGTACCGCATGCAGATCCCTGGTACCTGCACTAAAATGGCCACCAAAACCAGGCCTGTGGTGCACGCCTGTAATCCCAGTGCTAGGGAGGCTGAGACAGGAGGATCATGAATTCTCTCTTCAAAGCAAGATCTTGTACCAAATAAAGCCTTTTTTTTTTAAAAAAAAAATATATTTAATACTCACTATACATATAAGACTTGTAGTGATCTTCCTGTTTTCAGCCTCTCAAGTGCTGGGATTATAGGCTCATGCCACCTTGCCCAGTCTCAATCATCCTCTCAGCATGCCCCAGGGGTGGGGCGGGGCTGGCATGGCACACTGGGCATTGAACCCCCAGCCCCTGCATCTGCCTAAGCAGGTGCTTTAATTCATTGAGCTATCTGGCCAGCCCTTTTAAAAATTTTTAAAGAGAAGTAAAAATGGGCATATTCATAACAATAAAAGGTTGAATTTTTTAAAATCGACAACCAGCAGCCCGTGGGTGTGGAAAGCACCCGTGAAAAGGGAGACCCTAAAGCAGCTAGGATGCCCACGTCCACAGATACAGCCTGTCTTGGCCTGGCAGGGACTGCAGGTGGCCTTGCTTCCCTGAAGGGTGGCAGCACCTCTGTGCTTTCAGGGTCCCAGGGGCAGCCTCCTGCTATCAGGGAGAGAGGAATCCTCTCTGCCACCATAGGCAGAGGGACTGCCGCGGTCAAGAACACAGACTGGGGTCTGCCATCATGCTCATGGCTAAGCTACGACTTCTTCTAGCAACGGTCGTGAAGATTTTTACCTTCAAATCCTTCATCCCACGCAACCCCAGCGACCCAGCATGTGGTACGCCCGCATGATTCCTAAGAGCCTCCAGGAGGTGAACTAGGTCATGGCTCTCCTTTCCTTCCACGGTATCTTCCTGCCTTGGGAAGAAAATCCAGTCTCCTCAAGGGGGTTCCTGAGCCTTGCACCCTCGGGCCCCTCTCATGGCCACAGCCATCTGTGGGACCAGCCCTTCTCCCCTCTCCTCCAGGGTGGTCATGCCCTCTCCTGACTCTTTCCCTAGCCCCATGCTGCAGGCTTGTGCGTTCCAGAGACTCTGTGTGTTGACTTGCTGGCTTAACACCCCTGGTACCGCACCTCAGTGAATGTTAACTGAATGTGTGGGTGAGATGAAAGACAGAATGGACCCCGCCTGGTAAACCATACACAGTTGGCTCTGGCTAGATGGCCCACTGAGTTATAGAGAACATGAAGAAAGTTGAACATAGGTGGCCACAGTGACCATCTAGAGGCTAAAAGGCTAAAGCCCTGGGAAAGCTCTGTTCTTTCCAGCCTGGAAATCCGACTGCTGTCTTAGCCATTTTAGGGGAGCTAAGGAAGGACCCAGCTGCCAACATCTCATGGCTCTAATGAGAAGCTCATTAACTGTTCAACCCAGTCTTTTTTAATTGAGTTAATTTTTTTTTTTTTTGCGGAACCAGGGGTTGAACTCAGACCCTTGCGCATGTCAGGCAAGCGCTTATTCTACTGAGCCATCTCCCCGGCTTCAACCCAGTCTTGTCACCTCTCCTGACCATGTGATGGCAAAGCTAAAAAAGTCAAGGGCCAACAGAGAAACAAGCTGTTTTTTTTTTTTTTTTTTTTTTTTGTGGAACCAGGGATTGAACTCAGGCCCCTGCACTTGCCAGGGAAGTGCTTATTCCACTGAGCCATCTCCCCGGCCCTAACCAGTCCTTTTCAATTCAGCTATTCACCAAGTTGGGAAATGGCAGGCCTAACTGGAAACCTTGTTTCTAATTCTGCCAAGCCTTCCCAGCCAAGAGAAACCCAGGGGTTTCTACCTCTGAAAGACAACAGGTTACACAGACTCCAAGAAGCAAGGAGCAGGGAGGCCAGATAGATAAGCTGTGTGCAATCAGCAGGCTTTCCCGCCACAGATGCTGGGTCAGCGGGTTTGCCTCGTAATCAGAAAACCCAAAATCAGATGGAAGAGCAAAGACAGAGCAGGATAAGAGGTTGATGTTCAATCCACCATCCTGACCCTTAACCTTCACTTTGGTTTGTAGGAGTGACCTGTGAAGTCTCTCAAGGACTTAAATACCAACTCAGCACTATGTTGGCACAATCTCTGGGGCTCCTCCCACTGAAAGGAAGAAGCCAAGGTTGCAGCAGGGAGTGAAGTGACCAACCTCACACTGCTGATATCATACAATAAATTGTATGTCATACAATAAATTAAATTAGTAGACCAAAAAAAAAAAAAAAAAAAAAAAAAACCCAAGAACTAGTCTTGACTTTCCTGACACCGTAGAGTGTGTGTGTGTGTGTGTGTGTGTGTGTATGTGTGTGTATGAGAGAGAGAAAGAGAGCGAGAGAGAGAGAGAGAGAGAGAGAGAGAGAGACAGACAGAGAGAAATCTAACTGCAACAGTCCTCTGGTCTTGATGAGACACAGTACTAAAAGCTTTGTTTGTTTGCTTTGTTTTTTGGAGACAGGGTCTCCAGTAGTTCAGTCTGACCTTGAACTCACTAGTAGCTCAGGCTGGCCTACAACTCACAGTGATCCTCCTGTCTCAGCCTCCCAAGTGCTGAGATTATAGGTGTACACTACCATGCCTGGCCTAATAGGTTTTTTTGGAGTGGATTTTTTTCTTTGTTTTTCAAATCTTCTGTGTATCCTGAAAAAGAAAGAGCTAAACACTCTAACCTGTTCCTTCCAGAAGAGTCATTAATCTCCTAACATCTCTTGAGCAAAACAGAAAGCTTGCTCAGGGAACAAGGTCTGACTCTCCCATCTCCCAAGAGTTCTTGCTGATGTGGGGAAAGGCCTGCCAAGAACCTTTAGGCTCTTAGGAAATATTTTTGAGTGGCTAAAGGCTAAAGGTTGCTTATAAATGATATACTTTCTGCTCTCTCCCAGGTGGCCTCTGCATTCCCTCCCTTTCTCCTTGCCCATAACCTTGCCTGCTCTCTTCCTAGACACTTGGACACTCAGGAATCTTCTTGGCAGACCAAAGAGGGTAAACAGGGAGTGTTTGACTCAGGGTTACAGACAGTGCAGGCTGGTCCAAAGTGTTCTCTTCCTGCTAAGTAAGAACTCTAGAAAGAAAAGGCATGCTGGTGGTGACCCAGAAGTCAACTCTGGGCTATCTCCATCTAAGAGACTCAAGCACTGGGAGAGACATTATAGGAGTTCAACTCTTCTGCCGCTACTGTTGGAGACGGAGAATACGGGGGACATGTTCCTATCCAGGCTGCCTAAGGAGGGTGGCAATTGGGAGCTGCTCTGGCCCTCCTATGGGGCTGAACCCACTGACGTGCAGTAGCTAGGGTGGCAAGGTGTGACGAACAGGGTCAGGGTCAGGGTCAGGGTCAGGGTGCAGATTTCACATAGACAGCATCCACAGACTGCCTTCAACTACACCAATGGTGGGGCAGAGAGAAAGGAGCAAGCTTTGCACCATTTCCATAAAATATCCCCTTTCCTATTCCTGCCCATGGAGTTGGAAGGCCACGGAGATGTTCTCATGGCCAGTGAGAGGAAATAGCCTTTGAAGAATCATAAAGCTGAAAAAAAAAGAAAGAAAGAAAGAAAGAAAGAAAAAAAGAAAGAAAAATTGTATCTGGCAAGCCCTCATGAGACTCCATAATGGCCTGACTGAAAAACATCTACTCTAGATGAAACCTCCGGGTAGAGGCAAAGCCACTTCCTCTCTCTTGCTGCACACCAGCCCCTAAATCAGGAGTTCCTCTTTCTCACAGCCAGGCAGCAACATGTTTACTGCAAGCCAAAGGATGTTCAGGCACTAGGAGGACAAGAGGCCAGCAATGTTGCTGTTGGTGGAAACAGAACCTCTGGGTCTATCGTTGTCCCCATGTCGGGCAAAGCAGGAGACTGGCCTGAGCTGCGGTTTCTTCATCCATGAAACAGGGGCAATGATAATGAACTGGACTCAGCATACCTGTGTGAGGATCAAAGGGGCCTTCTGCTGCAGGGCAGATGCCATGCAGTGAAAGGGAGCTGCTGGCTAAGGCTTTACTGCAATCCACCTCTCTCAAAGCATGGACTCCAGGAATGAGCCCCAGCCCAGGTACCCATCTCACCTGGCTCTGTACACAGGTAGGAGTAAAAGCCCTCTGACTTGAGCATGATGAGCAGCGAGCCCCAGCCCAGGAGAACTGCAGAGAAGAGGAGGTTTTCCAGTACGGCTGTGCAGGCCATCCACCAGCGGCGCCGATGGGCAGTGGCCAGGGTGGGCGCCATGGTGCGGCACGGCGTGGCGCGGCACAGCGGCCCCGCTCCGGCTCCGCTCCGGCTCTGCAGCCACCTGCGCACAGATCTTGGCGTCAGTGCAGGCTCTGCTCAACCCCGTGCGGCAGCCCCCGGCAGCTGCCGCAGGGTGCAGAGCCCGTCACCCTTCTGTGGCCCAGAAGGTAGGTTTGCGTAGCTATGGAAGCAAGACCCAGCCCTGCCGGGGAGCTGGATCACCCCGAGCTGCGCAGCTGCCTGGCGCTGCTGCCGTTCGCTATGCTGGAGCTGTTCTGGCCAGAGACTTCTCCCGCAGCTCATTCCAAAGTAAACTGAGGCATGGAAGAAAGAAAGGACGATGCATTTTCAAGGACCTAGAACTAGTCCTGGCGCCCAGCAAAACTGACATAGCTAACTTGAGAGCCGTGAGGAGAGTCAGCTGGAGGCATGGCCCCCTGGACAGAAGCACACCTGAGAGCTGTCACTCCGAGGGACCCTGACAAACTTCCTCCCGCCCGCACTCAAGACCCTTCCCCAGAGCTGTCTTCTTCAACCACAAGATCAGCGCACCGAACCCCGGAACGGCCCGCCCATGGCGCGCTGATTGGCCTGACTGTAAAGGAACTGCCGCGCCATTGGCCATTGTCTAGGTCGCTAGGCGCTGCGGCCACGCGAACCCCGCGTGGGAGAGGCGAAGCCGGTTCAAACCGGCGGCGCGAGCCAGCCTCAAGACCCCCTTTCTGGGTTGTTGCCTCGGCAATTAGCATGTTCCCACAGAAGCAGCCTCCTGTTCCTCCATCCCCTAGCTCCTCGCTCTATTCGTCATCTCTAGCGACTCCTCAACCGCCCGTCACTTTCTTTTCATATTTACACATCTCTCTGAATCTCATCTCAAGCGGCTTCTGCACCCTAGCGTAGGCCCACCCCATCCCCGGGATCTAGCTTACCCGGCTCTTGCTAGTGTGTATCGGGCCCGCCCGGCGCTTTTTCTGTCTCCTTTTATTCCAGCCCTTTTATTCCGCCCTTAAGATGAAAACACTGCCGCCCGCTGATTGGCTGAGTGGGGCTGGAAACAGGTTTTGACCAATCAACAGCTACCCACCCGCCCCCCGACGAGCAGAAGCCGGTTCCGGCCGGACTTGGAGACAAACAAGAGATGGGGGGGGGGGTGCTGGGGGCAGCTGTGGGCCTTGCCTCTGTAGCCTTAAACTGGTATCACTGTCGCGCTGGGAACCGTTGCCCCACTGCCTCACCAGAGCCCTGCCCAGAGCCCTGATTCTAGGCTGGTTCGGGGCCTGATGGATGGGTTGCGTGTCCCCCAACCCCTACCCCGGACTTGCCCAGCTTCGTGGCCGTGCGCCTCAGCACCTACCCAAGATCTGCACTCCGCTCTCGGGCCTGCTATGTAGTCCCCGCCCCCCAACCCAGCGCCCCGGGTACCACGCTCGGCTGCTCAGGCTTCTCATGAACCCTGCCACTCCCGACCTCCCCCGATTCCCCCTTCCCACACATTGCTGCCCCTTCCTCGGGCTTTGTGTTGTAATTCGTTTCTCTTGTCCTCGCTGGCGCCTACTCAGGCAGTCAGCGGCTCTCGGATTCCCGGACACTAGTCCAGGCGTGGTGCGCGCCTTCTCGTCTCCTGATTCACCTGCCCCTTTCCCTCTCCTCGGTGCTGACTGCCTGGTTCCTGATAGGTGCCCCTAGAGGATCGGTAAGCGGGAGCTTGGGGCTTGCCTGTTTCGTATTAGGACGGTGTCCAGTCTCTGGGTCCCTCATCCCTGTTGCTGCGGTCCTCGTTCCCTCCGGGATAACTTTCCCCCCTTTTCCTGGTACACCCTGCGCTCCTAGCCTGTCTGAGGGGTCGATTGAGCTCCAGCATCCCTTTGTGAGCAGCATACTGGATCTGCCCCGAGGAACTGCGGGCGCAGAGCCACGGACCCCGGGTTTTGAAGGTTTGGCTGCCCCGCTGCGTCTCCCCAATTAGAGGTGCTAACCTGCCCTCAGAAAACCCTGGGTGTCTCCAGATTCATGTACTTCTGGAGCTGGCAGAACACTCCAGGGCAGATAGAGCGCCTGCAGCCTCCCGGTCCACTTCCCCCAGCCCGAGTGCGCCCCCTGCTGCCATGAACCCGCTGCTGGCCTCACCCAGACTGTTTCCCTTTTACCTTTGCGGTCACCCACCCGGCAGAACCGCACCCACTCAAGGTTTCAGCTGACACCTGACAAATCTCCAGTCCTTCACACCCCCTCCTTTTCTTGAGCCACCAGCCTGAGAACTGTCTTCCAACTTCAAACACATCTCTAAACTTGCGGGGGTGTTTTGTTTTGTTTCAGCTCAAAAGTCTTCCTCCAAATCTCCTTTAGATAATAGCACCATTATCTACTGAAGGTAGATGTCGAGAGCCAGCCTTTTGATGAATATTAGGCACCTGCTGCTCTTCCTCTCCACCCCGCCCCCACCGCACCAATACAACCCCATCTCAAATGTTTATCCAGTCACACCATTTCAGTCCTCAGGACCTCATCCAACCCCCAGTCTCACTCTTTCAGCTGTCCCTTACCCCAGCCCAAAGGAGCTATGGGAAACGTAAATCTGACCTTGTCAGCCCTCTGCTAAAATCCAAGGTCTTCCCGCTGAGCTACATCTCCAGTCTCTTTTGTTTTTCCATTTTGAGACAAGGTCTTGCTAAATTGCTAGGTTGCCCAGACTGAGTTTAAACTTGCCAGTCTTCCTGTCTCAACCGCCCTTCAAATACTCTTTACCATTCGTTCTGCAAGGTAAATTAGGTTTCCCAGTTTGACCCACAAGAGCTCATTCCACTGAGGCTGTTTTACTTGCCTGGTCCTTGCCTTCTGTTCTCTCCCTTCTGGCTCTCAACATAGCCCCTTCTTGGACACCACCTCCTCTGGGAGGCCTTTCCTAGGCACTCTCAATAATACATACCCTTTAAAAAGAAAAAAAGTGCTAAAACTTTAGCCAGGGAAATGGCTCAGTAGAAAAAGCGCTCGCCTGGCAAGCACAAAGGGCCTGAGTTCAATCCTCGGTTCTGCCCAAAAAAAAGAAAAAAAAATTGCTAAATAATACACACCCTTTGCTACCTTTGTCCACTGTTTGCGTTATTTGATAATTATTCATCTGTTTGTATCTCCCATTCCTTGTTGACTGTAAGTAAACTCTTGGTGGCCAAGAATGCGACTAATTCAACTTTGTATAACCAGCCTTTACTACTGAGGTAAACGCAAAGCAGGCACATAGTGGAGTTTATGGAATGAAACCATGAACAAATGGAAGGGTAGAAAGTACCATGTTCAGGACACTGAATCTACAAATAGGAGCACAGGGTAATGCCAATAATTATACTTCATTGAGCACTAAATATTTACTAGATGCTTTACATCATTTGTATCATTTAATCCCCATAACCACCCTGGGAGATATCCACCATCCTCATTTTTTTTTCCTTTGGTGGAACGGGGGATTGAACTCGCGCCCTTGCACTTGCCAGCCAAGCACTTATTCTACTGAGCCATCTCTGTGGCATGCTCATGCTCACTTTTCAAGTATAAAAAACCTGAGACTTGAAGTAACTTTTCCAAAGTCATAAGATAAGAAGTTGGAGCTGGGATTGGTTCCAGGTCTATCTGAATGAAACTTTTTCTTCTTTCTTTTTTTTTTAAATTAAGGAGTGTGAATGCCCCAACATCAGCACTGCTGGCAAATAATGAATAAATAAAGCCATGGGAGTGTGGCTCAGTGATAATGGACTTGACTAGCATGTATGAGGACCTGGGTTCTGTTCCCAGCACTAAAAGAAAGAAAGTCATTGAAGTACTAGAAGAAAATGTAGATTTCACATTTAGGGTAGAGATTTTTGCATTAAGCATACCATGAAAACCAAAACTCATCAAGATAAATAAATATCTGTTTAAATTAAAAATTTAAAGCTTCTATAGTGAGGGGGAAAAAACAACCATAAACAGCATTTAAACATCAGTCACAAATGGAGAAAACTTGATAAAGGGCACTTCAAGATCAGTCAGATGGGGAGGCACATGTAAGATATAAATAAAATGTGGCTGGGGGGCAGGAGCAGAAGGCCAGTTGTGGTGACAATCGCCTGTAATCTCAGCACTGGGGAGACTGAGGCAGGAGGACTGTTATGAGTTTGAGATCAGACTGAATTATGAAGTAAGCTCAAGCCAGCCTGAACTGCATAGCTAGACTCTGTCTCAAAAAGACAAAAAAAAAAAAAAAAAAAAAAAAAGATGGTTAATCAGATGTAGTGGCGTACACCTGTAATCCCAGCACTTGGAAGGCTGAAGCAGAAGGAGCTCCACAAGTTTAAGGCCAGCCCGCACTACATAGTGAGTTAAAGGTCAGCCTGAACTATGTAGTGAGACTATGTCTTAAAAAACAAAGACAAGGGCTGGAGAGATGGCTCAGTGGTCTAAAGCACCTACTTGAAACAAGCTTGGCAAAGCACAGGGACCGCGGTTCGATCCCCAGCACCACATG
>NW_004524648.1:1761782-1771134 GCF_000260255.1 Octodon degus | reverse complement strand
CCCGCCGCTGCTGCCACCGCCGCCGCCGACCTTCGCGAGGGCCGAGATCGCACCGGAGCCACCAATGCGGCGACGCCAGAGATCCTGTCGCTAGGTGCCGGCCGTTCCTGGCCCAGCGCGGCCCGCTCCTCCCGGCCGGACGCCCCACCTGCATTTCCCGCGCTCTCTTCACCACACACGCGGCGCCCCAGCCGACGACAGCCACGGAGCGGTCAAGGGCGCGGGAGGCCCCTTGGGACCTGTGGAGTCCTCTGAAGAGCAACAGTCAGGGTGTGAATGTTCAAATTCAGCTGTTAGCAGGGAACTTTTAGAACCTGTTGTAGAAAATGGGGAGACTGAAATGTCCCCAGAAGAATCGTGGGAGCACAAAGAAGAAATAAGTGAAGCAGAGCTGGGGAGTGGTTCCTTGGGAGATGGAAGGCCACCTGAGGAAAGTGCCCAAGAAATGATAAAGGAGGAAGAGGAAATACCAAAGCCTAAATCCGGGGCTGCCCCACCAGGTGCCCCGAAAAAAGAACATGTAAATGTAGTATTCATTGGGCATGTAGATGCAGGCACGTCAACCATTGGAGGACAAATAATGTATCTGACTGGAATGGTTGACAAAAGGACACTTGAAAAATATGAAAGAGAAGCTAAGGAAAAAAACAGAGAAACTTGGTACTTGTCTTGGGCCTTAGACACAAATCAGGAAGAACGAGACAAGGGTAAAACAGTAGAAGTGGGTCGTGCTTACTTTGAAACAGAAAAGAAACATTTCACAATTCTGGATGCCCCTGGCCATAAGAGTTTCGTTCCAAATATGATTGGCGGTGCCTCTCAAGCTGATTTGGCTGTATTGGTCTCAGCCAGGAAAGGAGCGTTTGAAACTGGATTTGAAAAAGGACAAACCAGAGAACATGCAATGTTGGCAAAGACAGCAGGTGTAAAACACTTAATTGTTCTTATTAATAAGATGAATGATCCAACAGTAAACTGGAGCAATGAGAGGTATGAAGAACCTAAAGAGAAGCTAGTGCCATTTTTGAAAAAGGTTGGCTTCAATCCCAAAAAGGACATTCATTTTATGCCCTGCTCAGGATTGACTGGAGCAAATCTCAAAGAGCAATCTGATTTCTGCCCTTGGTACATTGGATTACCATTTATTCCATATCTGGATAACTTGCCAAACTTCAGTAGATCAGTTGATGGACAGTCAGGCTGCCAGTTGTGATAAGTACAAGGATATGAGCGCTGTGGTCCTGGGAAAGCTGGAATCAGGATCTATTTGTAAAGGCCAGCAGCCTGTGATAATGCCAAACAAGCACAAAGTGGAAGTCCTTGGAATGCTTTCTGATGATGTAGAAACAGATTCTAGGGGGCCTGCCCTGAAGCTCAGTTCTTTAAGTGGCTGCTTCAACAAAGCAGTCAGGCTCAGGTTGCTGTGGTTGATCCCCACAACTCGAGCCAGCCAAACCTGCCCTGAAGGCATTCGGAGGGGAAAAAAAAAAAAAAGAAAAGAAACAGATTCTGTAGCCCCAGGTGAAAACCTCAAAATCAGGCTGAAAGGAATAGAAGAGGAAGAGATTCTTCCAGGATTTATAGTCTGTGATCCTAATAACCTCTGTCATTTGGGATGCATGTTCAATCCCCAGGTAAAACCATTGCAATTGGAAAAGTTCTGAAACTGGTTCCAGAGAAAGACTAAGCATTTCTCTCAATGATCCTGCACAATACTGTGAGGAAAATTGACTGCAAAAGCCTACTTCCTACCGCCTTCTCTTATTTTCTGCCAATTATAAACCTCTCCCCATATTTTGCAAAAGAAAAAACTCAGAGCAAAAGTCCACATTAGGTCAGCTTTCTCATATTGCGAGCTCTGCTATGCCACTGTTGAGTTTTCCCCAAGATGACCCCGACACCCCCCCCCCACACACACACTGCTTCCTTGGACAGATGTGGCAATAGCTTCATAAGTGATGTGGACATAATTGCATACAATAATGGAAACCTGTAGAAAATTTTGTTTTTCATCTTCCCCTTAGGCATAGTCTTTTTTCCCAGGCAGATCATTCTGAGTGTGCGAGTGTGTGTGCACATGTTACAGACAACTGCCATGTTAATAAATTATTCAATTTGAAAAAAAAATTTAAACTTTTTTCATTGCATAAGGATTTTAACTAGGTTCAGCTTTTTTTTTCATATGTGTGCTAAAATAATGAGTTGCCATTTTCAACTTGTCAGATTGGGTGTCGGTAAATGGGTACTTTGTTGAGTATACAAAACCATACAACATTTTGGAAGGCAATTTAAAGTACAGAAATGTCTAATGTTCTTATCCTATAATTAAGACCTAGCAATCTATTCTGTAGAAAAACTTGCATAAGTCCAAAAAGAAATATATAGAGGGTTGGGGTGTAGGTCAGGGGTAAAGTGCTAGCCTAGCATGCACAAGACCCTGGGTCCAGTTCTCAACACTGCAAAAAACAAACAAACTATGTACAAAGGTAGTTGTAGACTACAGCATAGTTTATTGTATTAGAATAATTAGAACTATCCATTGGCAGGGAGGTTTCAATAAACTGTTATTTCCATATAATGGAATCCCACCTCCTCAGCCCGCCCCGCCACTGCTGAGGACCAAACCCAGGACCTCACACACACTAAGCAAGCACTTTACTGCTGAGTCACATCCCCAGCCTTACTCGTCATATTTTATGAAAAGAGGTAGCTTTATCATTACTGACATCAAAAGATATCTGGATAAATTACTAAGAAAGCAAGTTGCAGAGCTGGGAATGTAGCTCAGGTAGAATGCATGCTTAGCATACTTGAGACTTGTGGTTCGCTCCCCATTCTCCAAAAAAGGGAGAGAAAAAAACGCAAAGTAAGTTCTAGCCTAATATGCTTAGTGTGCCTTTTTAAAAAACACATATTCACATGTGTACCCAAAATGTGAGTGAGGTGTGGTGGTACAGGCCTGGAATCCCAGCACTCAGGAGGCTGAGGCAGGAGGATTCAAAGTTCAAGGCCAGCCTGGGCTACGAAGTGAGTTCAGGCCAGCTTGAGCTACATAACAAACTCCATGTCAACAAAAAAACTAAAAACAAAGTTAAAGAAAGTCTGGAACCTGGCATGGTGGTTCTCAGGTTGCTGAGGTGCCAGTTCAAAGCCAGTTTGGGTTACACAGGTGAGTTCAAAGTCAGCCTGAATCACATAGCAAGACTCTCTTGAAATAAGGAAGGAAAGAGGGAAGGAAGGAAGGAAGGAAGGAAGGAAGGAAGGAAGGCACATTGATGATAGAGCTCAGCAGAGGAGCAAGTGCCTCGCTT
Organism: Octodon degus; assembly: GCF_000260255.1. Lineage (NCBI taxonomy): Eukaryota > Metazoa > Chordata > Mammalia > Rodentia > Octodontidae > Octodon > Octodon degus. Next base: position 1,767,823 of record NW_004524648.1, on the reverse strand, counting down.
AAGTTCCATCTCTAGCACTGAAACAACCACAAACAATGGAACTGTGCTATGTTCCGGCGACGCTAAGTCAGTTTTTACACACATAGCATTGCATGAACATTCTCTCATATTAAATATTTTTTGTACAACAGGATTTTTAGTTGTACAGTAACTCATAAGAAGTTTCTGTTGAACCAATCTTTTATCATCAAACATTTAGGTTGTTTCCCATTTCAGAAAAACATTTGGCAAATAAACAGAAGAATAGTCTTTGGGGGCAAAATCCAGGGCAACCAACAAAAAGTCCCTATAGCATCTTTTCCCTCTTCCTGACCACTTCCTGCAGGATGCCTGGCTACGCTCCAGACCTTCTCCCGGGCCGATGCCAGGGCCCAGGGCCAGCTGGCCTCTGCCCCTCGCCTGTTCCAGTGCAGAGGCTCTGGTGTGCATACCCTGGCTCTAGGAAAAATTTCCAGCAAAAAGCACAACTGATTTATGGCAGAGATTCTGATGTCCTCCCATCCCCACCCCATCCGTATTCTTCCCACTCCCCAAGTCCAAGGTCTTCAAGACTCTGGTCGCCCAGATGTGTGCAGATTCTCATACAGGGGCTCCTCTTCCTCTTCCGCCTGCATCTGGGGATTTTGTTCTTGGAGGCTGCTGCTGGAGACTGGCTCCTGAGCCCTCCTTGGGCTCTCCTTGCCATCCCCCAGCTCCCTGGACACCTCCTCCAGCCTAACTCCTGCAGATTCTGTGGGCTCCACAAGGTTGGCATTAAGAACAGAGCTCTGGCTGCCAGAGCCGGAGGCTTCTGCCTTCTTCTGGCCTAGAGCTCGGCGTGGGGGCTTAGGGATGGCACTCTTGACCTTAGGTTCTGCTTGACCTTTTTGCAAGTTACCCAAACGGCGGAGAACAGACCGGACAGGGCTCTCAGATTTCTCGGGCATCCCTGCCAGCATGTAGATTGAAGCCACAGAATCTGAGCTCTCTTGGACATTGCCCTCAGTGGTTTCTCCAGGCTCAGCCACTTTCTGGCCACCTTGAGGGAATTGGTGGCCATTGGCAGAATTGCTGGTTTTGGCCGCGGCAGCAGCAGCAGGGGGCTTCTCCACTTTGGCTTGCTCCAGGCTTGTGGACTCCTCAGTCTCCCGGCCCTCAGCACCTGGCTGGGCCCCTCTTGAGAGCCTCTTGGATTTTCGGATTGGGCTGGAGAGTTCCCCCGAGCTTCGGCCATTCTGTGACACAAACTTGGTGCCTTCAGCAAAGGAGACCGAGGGCCGCTTGGCCCGGGCTAAACTAGAGGTTCTTGGGATAGGGAACGGCGTGGAGGTGTCCTCAGGGGGAGGGAAGGTGGCCTCTGACGACTCTTGGGCCACAGGAACCATCCCTGGCAGAAGAGAAAAGAGCTTGGCTGCAGCTAGGTCTGGCCACTCCAGTGCAGCCCACATGCAGCTCCACATCCTGGGGAGGCCTGGAGTATAAGCCAGGGAGAGCCAGCACGCAGACAGGCCAGGAAGGGCGGAGTGAGCGGCCACACTTCCTTGTCACTCTTCTCACTGTCCCACCCCGCTCTGAGCCACAGCCTGATAACCTTGCCACATTCCAGAATCCTGAGACACATGCTGCCCCCTTCAGCTGAAACACTGTCCCCACTTTCTACGTTCACTCTGCTATTACTGACTGATTCTGCTGGGCTTGGCATAGCTCTTAACTCGGACAGTGGCCACTGCCATGACTAGATTGAGTCCCTCTTTAGTGTCCTTGTCAAATCATTCTATCCTGTAACTTCCTGGTGACTTATCTCATTATTGCCCATCAGACTACAAGCTTGGTGAGGATAGGAGTCTGTTTTTGAACCCAGGGTCTTTGTGCTGAGCCAAAAAATATCCCTAGATTTTTTAAGACAGGGTCTCTCCAAGTTAATATATTGCCCAGGTTGGGTTCAAACTTGCATCCTCCTGACTCAGCTTCCTACAGTGCTGGGATTGTTGGTATTTGCCACAGTGGCTAGCTCTGTTTTGTTCTTTACTGTGTCCCCAGAGATAGGACAGGGACTGGCCCTGCTGGACACATGCTTGTTGAAGGAATATGGAAGAGGATGTGGTGGGTGGGGGTACTCATGCGTGGGCTGGTCGGGGATACCTTTTGGGGATGACATACAGTAGGCACGATCCTCATGTTCAGTTCCAGATTCCGAATCAGAAGAGAAGGAGTCCTCGGAAGCCCAACCAGCAGAGGGCTGCTCGATGAAGCTGGGGTTGAAGGGGGCCTCTGGGTCGTGGTGGGAGACTGTTGGGGCTCCAGGTCAGGCACAGAGTCTGATGGGAAGCCTTGTCCCACCAGCCCCTGAGCCCAGGGCCCACTTACCTGTCACCCAGGGAAGCTTGTAGCCACTGAGGGAGCCACATGGCAGTACAGAGCCCAGGCTGCTCAGTGCCCCCCAGACCTGCTGCTTCATCCTGGACAAGGTGGTTCCACCCCTCGCAGGCCTGAGAGGATGACATGGGATGTGTTCAGTACCCAAGCCTCAAGGTGACTTGTATTACCTTTAGTCTTTCTTTTTTTTTCTTTTTTCTTTTCTCTTTTCTTGTGGAACCGGGGATTGAACTCAGGCCCTTGCGCTTGCGAGGGAGGCACTTATTCCACTGAGCCATCTCCCCAGCCCCAAGGTGACTTGTATTACCGTGGCAGGGCATGGCAGGGTGACTATATCTACTTCCATAACTCTATAGTGCAAAGAATGAGATCCAAGCAACTGAGCCCTGAGTATAAATCATAGAAGGCAGCACGGTTATAGAGTCAGATAGACCAAGGCACAGCAACCCTGGCTCAGATTGAACTCCCCTGGACCTTAGTTTCCTCATCTATAAAATAGGGAGAGGGGGCCGGGAAATGGCTCAGTAGAATAAACACTTGCCTGGCAAGAGCAAGGCCCTGAGTTCAATCCCAGGTTCCACCAAAAAAAAAAAAGTTAATCATATAAAATAGGGAGAATAGTCCTATCTGCTAGAGTTTCCTGCAGGACCTGGTACATCACAAGGCACCTGGTGAGGGTTCCCAAACACAGCTCCCTGTGATGCTCATGTGAGTGAGCCCTAGAAGCCCTCATCCCCGCCCCCATCCACCAGTCTCAAGCTGGGGCCGCTCCACTTGGCTTTTTTTTTTTTTTTTTTTTGCGGAACCAGGGATTGAACTCAGACCCTTGCACTTGCCAGGCAAGTGCTTATTATACTAAGCCATCTCCCTGGCCCCTCCACTTGGCTTTTGTACATGTCCTCATCTCCCTGTGAGGTGCTTCTTCCCACCCAGCAGGTTCTGCCACAGGGAGGGAAACAGGACTGGTGAATGTGTGGAGGCCTGGCAACAGAGGAAAAGCCCAAGGATCAGTGCATGAACTAAAAGAGAGCATTAGAGCAGGCGGGGATGCAAGCGTGACGCCCTCAGTTCAATTCCTGATAGGAAAGGAAGAAGGAGGCAAGCAAGCAGTGGATGAGCAACCAACCCTGGACAGGCATCCAAGAGAGTGAGCAGGGCTTTGTGCAGCCATGACTCGCTGGGTCCCCTCGGGCTTCAGGGGTGTAGGAGGTTTTGGATAGAACAGAGCAGGGTGTGAGCATAATTCCCCAGGGAGCCCCTCTGGCCCGTCTTCCCTCTTGTCTCCCCAAAAGCCACATGATCTGCTGAGTCACTCTATGAACTCTTTTTTGAAGCAAGGATCTTTACATAGAGCTACAACCCCAGCCTTTTTTGCCTTTTTAAAACATTTTGTAATAGTGTCTTACTAAATTGTTAAAATTGTCCAGAATGGGTTCAAACTTGCAGTCCACTTGCCTCAGTGTCCCATCCTGCTGGAATTACAGGCATCTACCACCATGCCTAGCCTTTCTAGGACAAGTGAGGTTTAGTCTCTTCTTCACCCTAGAGTTGTGCTGCTATTTCTGTGTTCTTTGCCTGTCTTGTAGGTCCCTGACAGTGAGCTTCCGGCCTCATGCTGCATGTCCAGTGCTCAGCACCCCAAGTAATGCCCACATATCTCAGAAACTTCCATGTCACAGCTTCTAAGGCAGGCAGGTGGCTGACCTGGTGTCTCCAGGCCATGGGCACCACCAACTCTCACCACTATCTTTGACCCAAGTGTGTGGCAAGGTCAGCCCTTTCCTACCCCTGAAGAGACCAGCCAGTGTTCACCTGTCCTTAGGCTCCCGTGGAGCGGTGCAGCAGCAGCAGGCACAGCAGGCGAGGCCCAGGAGGAGCAGCAGCAGAGGCCCAAGGATGGCCGGAATGAGGAAAGCCTCCTTACTGTGATGGCCTGGGGGTACAGGAGATGCCAGATAGTCAGGGCCTCCCAGTGCTCCCCCCTACTCCCACAGCTGTCTTCAGCTCTGAGCTGCCTCCTCCAACCTGTGGGTCTCTCCCCTTCATCTAGGCAGCCCCTCTGATGGTGCAAGAGCCCATGCTACAAGCTCCTGTCCTGCTTCTTAGGCCACAGTAGAGTCCATTTCTGCATGATCACTTCCCACCCCTCCTTGCTTTCTTAGATGGCAGGGGCTTTGTCACATCTTCAGGGATCCCACAGATTTCAGCCCTGGAGAAGTCTCTAAAGCAGGCCTGGAGAGCCCTGCCCTCAGCAAGTGGCGCCCCTGGGGCCTGTGGAAGGACCAGAATTTCAGTGGTTATTGCAGCCTGCAGTTGGCTACACCTTACCCCAGAGGCAGGCTCCAGACACAGTGTCGCAGAGTCCATCTGAACACTGGCAGGGCAGGGAGCAGTTGCTACCATAGAAGCCAGCCAGGCAGGAACTGTTGCAGCTAGGAGATAACAAGAGGGGCAGGCTGAAGACCGAGTGGGAAGGGAGGCAAGTGAGTAGCAGAGAGGCACTGTCCCCACCCCTGCTAGGAAGGCCTCCCCATATGGTACCTGAGCAGAGCTCCCTGACTGCTGCCCCACATCCTAAGTAGCTCTGGCAGCACTCAGGAGAATCCCTCAGCCCTCGCCACCCAGCTTGACACAGGCCAGTGTGCTACCCTCAGGACAGGGTTCACCTCTGCCTGGCCTCAGCCCCTTGACTGCCAGCACACCAAACTAAACAGGACGCGATGGTGTCCAGTCAGGCCCTGCCGTGCCCCTAACTCTGGGCCTTGGTTTCCTTCACTGTGAGCTCTCTTCTGTTAGACCCTTCACACCACCCTTTAAGTGGGAAACCTGACTAGAGACCCTGTTTACCACCTGAAGACTTGGAAGGTAACAAGGCCCTAAGTAAGGTCCCTAACTAGTTAGGGTGCCAGATCCCTTTTTATTTTTTTATTTTTCTTTCATTTATGCATTTGGTACAGGGTCTCACTATGCAGCTCAGACTCATAGTGATCCTCCTGTTTTTAGCCTTCCCAGCATTGGAATTTCAGGCGTGTGCCACCATGCCTGGACTTGGTCACCAGCTTGGCACGCCCCAGGGGCACGGCAGGCGGGACCAGGATCGAACCCTGGTCCCTGTGCTTGCCAAGGCAGTGCTTAGTCCCCTGAGCTATCTCACCGGCCCTTCTCTTTTCTTTTTTCCTATTTATTTATTTTTGTATTTTAGGGAAGGGTCTACAGGGTGTTCAGAGTCTCATTACTAGATTGGACTCATATTGATTCTCCTGTTTATAGCCTCCCAAGAGTTGGGATTACAGGTATGCGTCACCATGCCCAGTCTCAATTGTCATCTCAGCGTGCCCTGAGGGCAGGGCTGGCATAGCAGGCCTGGGGATTGAACCCCCAACCCCTGAGCCTGCTTGCAGGTGCTTTAATCCTTTTATTTATTTTTTGCAGTACTAAAGATTAAACTCAGGGCCTTTAAGGTGACATGCATACATTCTTAGCTCTTTTAAAAATTTTTTTCTGAAAAAAAGAAAGAAAGAAAGGAAAATAAATAAATAAAATAAAAATTTTTTTTCTGGGGCCGGAGAGATGGCTCAGTAGAATAAGTACTTCCCTGGGCTGGAGAGATGGCTCAGTGGTCTAAAGCACCTACTTGGAACAAGCTTGGCAAAGCACAGGGACCGCGGTTTGATCCCCAGCACCAC
>NW_004524648.1:1758768-1761479 GCF_000260255.1 Octodon degus | reverse complement strand
AAAAAAAAAGAATAAGCACTTTCCTGACAAGCACAAGGGTCTAAGTTTAATCCCCAGTTCTGCAAAAAACAAACAAGGGGAGGTGGTGGGGGAACTAAATTTTTTTTCTATTTTGAAGAACTTTCCTTAAGTTGCTAAATTGCCCAGGCTGAGTTCAAACTTGCAGCCCTCCTGCGTCAGACTGTCAGAGTGCCATAATTATAAGCTGTACCATCATGCCTTTTTTTTTTTTTTTTGGTAGTACTGGGCATTGAACTTGGGGCCTTGTGCTTGCCAGGCAGGCGCTTACACTGCTGAGCTATATCCCCAGCCCACGCCTGGATATTTTTGGTTGTTTTCTGAGACAAGGTCTTGTCATGTCGCCTAGGCTTGCTTCAAACTCTCAAGCCTCATGCCTTTAGAAAAATTATATTTGTCACCAGGCAGGCATAGTTGCATGAGCCTGTAATCCCAGCATTTGGGAGACTGAGGCAGGAGGATCCTTGTGAGTTTAAGAGCAGCTTCGGCTACAAAATGAGCTCAAGGCCCACCTGAGCTACATAGTGAGACCCTGTCTCAAAAAGACAAAAACAAAAAACAAGCAAAACATTTTGTTTTCTTTCCTCCTTCACAATTTTAATTTTTAGACCTTTTATTTATGCTTTTTATGTATTTAGTACAGAGTCTACAGGGTCTCACTACACAAATCAGACTCACAGTGATTCTCCTGTTTTCAACCTCCCAAGTGCTGGGATTACAGGCACGTACCACCATGCTCAGTCTCGATTCCCGTTTCAGTGTGACCCAGGGGCAGGGCTGGCACTGCACACTGGGGATAGAACCCCCACCCCTGCATCTGCCTAATATGCTCTGATTTTTATATAGTTTTGTTTTTGTTTTTTGTTTTGTACCAGGGATGGAACTCAGGACTCTGTGCTGGCCTGACAGATGCTTATGCTGTGGGGCTATCTCCCAGCCTGTTATTTTAGTTTTTGGACACGCTCTTGCCACGTGGTCCAGGCTAGGCTTTAACTTGCCTTGTTCTCCTGTCTCAGCCTCCTGTGGGCTATTTTTTAGTCCTTTTAGAATTAGGCACCATCTGACTTCCTCTGGAAGGTGTGACCCCCCACTGCAGGAGGATCAGCTTCTCACTAAGAACAGTGGGCACAGGTCTGCGAGATGAAGAGGCCCAAGAAAGAAACTTTTTCTAAAGTGCTCTCTGGGCAGCCACCATCGCAGACTACCATTCAAGCACGTCCTTAATAAGCAGCCCCTCAGGAAGGGAACTACAGGAAACACCAGAGGCCTCACCTCCCTTTCCCAGGGCTCGCCCAGGCCTCACCTGGTCCCCCAGTAGCCGGCACTACAGATACATTCTCCAGTCTCGGCATCACAGGCGCCCTGAATACAGGTGGGGCAGGAAAAGCTGCAGGCCTCCCCAAAGAAGCCACTGGGGCAGGTGTCTTCACATCTGCGGGGAGGTGAGACTCAGAGCCTGGGAGGGCAGGGCAGGCCTGGCGCCCAGAGTAGGGCCCCTCCCACCTTCCCCGCACTCTCGAACTTAGGTCCCAAATGGCCATTCGGCAGCAAAGCACAGGTGCAAACAGGGGCTTGAACCTGGAGCCAAACCCGGGAGACAGACTACAGATCCCTGGAGGAGGAAAAGGTAGGAAGGACTGGGCGGTTCGGGATCATCTGGCTCAGGTGCCCCTGAAAATCCTCTCTCTCCAGGGGCTCACCCAGAGGCAGCCCCAAGGATGAATGTGCACGCTGGAGGACCGGAAGATAAGACAGAAAAATCCACCCCATCCTAAGCGGGGTGGCCCACTCACCTGGACCCCAGCCTGCCAGGGTCACAGTGCTCGCAGTATCCTGTTTCTACCTGACAGGGCTCCCCGCCCCGGCAGCGGGGGCACTGCTGGCTGCAGCTCTCGCCAAAGGTGCCTGGTGAGCAGGGCTGCTGGCACCTGGTCCCATTCCATCCCGGCTCGCAGGACTCACAGCTGCCGGTGTCCACAGAGCACGGTGCATTCTGCTTGCAGTGGCCGCATCTAGCAAGAGAAAGGGCGCAGCAGAGCACGGGATTGGGGTGGAGGCACCAAGGTAGCAGCGGCCCTTGAACACAGACACTGCTCACTTCCGCCAGCAGAGGCGCTGCAGAGCGTTCGGGACCCAGCTGGGTCACTCAGGGGGACTCAAGCCTCACTTTCTCAGTGCTGTATGTACAGTGAAGAGGTTTGGACAGATGATCTGTGACCTCCTTCCCTGGGTTCAGGGTCACCGGGAACCACCAGCCCAGCCAGGGCAGCAAAGTTATCAGCTGCCTTCCGCCTCCATCCTTCCCAGCTTTCGTGTCCTCCTCTTTCTCTTCTGCCTCTTACACCATGCCAGCCCAGAGAAGGACTGAGAGCTTTACCCTCTATCCTATAACATAAAAGTACACACAAACAAAACATGGGATGAGTGCAGTGGCTTAGCGTGCCTGGAGTCCAGGCTAGTCAGGACTTTAACCAGCCTGGGCAACACAGTGAGAGGCGGTCTTGCTTTCTTCCTTTCTCTCTCTTTTCTCTGAGCTAGGCATTCACTCTGTAATTCAGGTTGGCCTTGAGCTCACTATGTAGCTCAGGCTGGCCTCAAACTCCCAGTGATTCTCCCACTTCAGCCTCCCAAGTGCTGGGATTACAGGTGTGTACCAGATGCCTGGCTGATCCCATCTCTTAAATATATATATA
>NW_004524648.1:1756219-1758593 GCF_000260255.1 Octodon degus | reverse complement strand
TCACTACTATAACTTCATATTTACCTCATCTTAATTTCCCATTGACACTTAATAGTAACTTGGGTCAGTTCCATTAGTAGAGGGGAGGAGAATTAAAAAAATCAATTTACTTGATTTTTTTGTTCATTTGTTTTGGTTTTGTTTTTGGCAGAACTGGGGATTGAACTCAGGTCCTTGCGCTTGCCATGGAAGTGCTTATTCTACTGAGCCATCTCCCCAGCCCCAATTTACTTGATCTTGACAAGCATGCATCTATCTATCTGTTTTTGTGGTACTGGGGATTGAACCCTGGGGCTTTGCACTGAGCTATACTGCCTACCCATTTCTATTTTTATTTTTGTCTTTTTGAGACAGGGTCTCACTATGCAGTTCAGGCTGGCCTTGAGCTCACTTTGTAGCCCAGGCTGGTCTCGAACTCCTAAGGATCCTCTTGCCTCAGTTTCCTGAGTGCTGGGACTACAGGTGTGCACCACCATACTCAGCTGCCATTTTTATTTTGAGACAGAGTCAAATTGCTAAATTGCATAGTTGCCCAGCTGGGCTCACACTTGTGTTCTTCCTGTCTCGGCTTCCCAGAGTGCTGGGATGACAGGCATGCGCCACCACAGCTGGCTCTGATTAGCACTAAGAAAAAAGAAAAAATATTGCAGAGTGCGTGTATATGCAAATAGTAAAGGTAAGTATATACTGTCTAGTTAAATTTTTTATTTTGTGGAGGCAAGAGGATCATAAATTTAAGCCCATAAAGGGCCAGCCAGATATCTCAGAGGATTAAAGAGCTTGCTTAGACAGGTAGGGACTGGGTTTGGATCCCCAGCATGCTGTGCCAGCTCCGTCCCTGGGGTGTGCTGAGATGGCAATTGAGACAGCATGGTGGCACGTACCTGTGATCCCAGCATTTGGGAGGCTGAAAACAGGAGAATCACTACGAGTTCAATCTATGTAGTGAGACCCTGTAGATCCTGTACTAAATACAATAAATAAATAAATAAATAAATAAATAAATAAATAAATTTAAGCCCAGATTGGATAAAAAAGAAAAAAGGCTGGAGGATGACTAGCTTAGTGTGAATGCCCTGGGCTCAATCCCCAGTATCTCTCTCTCTCTGTCTCTATTTCTGTCTCTGTCTCTCTGTGTCTGTCTGTCTATCTGTCTCTGTTTCTGTCTCTCTCATACACACACACACACACACACACACACACACACACACACACAACTTTTCCAGCACTTGGGAGGCTGAGGCAGGACTTCTATAAGTTCAAGACCAGCCTGGGCAACACGATGAGTTAAAGGTCAGCCTGAAATGCATAGCAAGACCCTGTCTCAAGAAGACTTAAAAAAAAAAAAAAAGATATAAAAGACAAAAGGTGCATCATATCTCTAAGCACCCACACTTCTCTTTTGAATACATCTACTGCTAATAAATACTTTTCATGTATCTTTTACTGATGTGCCCTGAATTTTTTTTTTCCTCTAATGGGAGTCAGTGAACCTACAAACTTATTTTTTGTACCAGGAATTGAACTCAGGATCTTGTGCTTGCCAGGCAGGCACTGTGCCGCTGGGCTAAGCCCCTGACCCGTAAACTCACTATTTATTTATTTATTTATTTATTTATTTATTTTTGTACTTTTTAGGCAAGGGTCTACAGGGTGTTCAGAATGTAACTCTAGTGATCCGCCTGTTTACAGCCCCCCAAGAGCTGGGATTACAGGTGTGCGCCACCACGCCCAGTCTCAGTCGTGTCTTAGTGTGCCCTGGGGGCAGAGTCTACACAGCACACACACAGATCTAACCCATTCCCCTGTCCCTGCATCTACCTAAACAGGCGCTTTAATCCACTGAGCTATCTGGCCGGTCCCCTCACAAACTTACTTTATTTTTAATACTATAATTTCTTTTCTTATTCTTTTAATACTATAATTTTCTTTTCATTTATTTATCATTATTTTTAATACCAATTTATTTATTTATTTATTGTATTTTAGTACAGGGTCTACAGGGTCTTAATATATAGCTTGGACTCCTAGTGATCTGCCTGTGTTCAGCCAGGGATCAATCCTGGGCCACTGTGTCTGCCTAAGCAGGCATTTTAGACCTCGGAGCTATTTGGCCCTCAAACATTAATTAATTAATTTATTTTCAGAATCGGGGATTGAACTCAGGCCCTTGTGCTTGCCAGGGAAGCACTTATTCTACTGAGCCATCTGCCCGGCCCCTCAAACATATATATATATATATTTTTTTTTTTGTGGAACTGGGGATTGAACTCAGGCCCTTGCGCTTGCCAGGGAAGCGCTTATTCCACTGAGCCATCTCCCCAGCCCCTCAAACATATTTTATTTTTTTTAAATTTTATTTATTTATTTATTT
>NW_004524648.1:1716314-1756095 GCF_000260255.1 Octodon degus | reverse complement strand
GGGCGGGCTGGCTGGCATGTGGTGCTGGGGGATCGAACCGCGGTCCCCGATGCTTTTGCTAAGCTTGTTCTAAGTAGGTGCTCTAGACCACTGAGCCATCTCTCCAGCCCCCTGAAACATATTTTAAAAGGGTGGATTAAGTTCTCTATTTCAGCCTCAGGGACTACCGGACCCAACCACATGATATTTATCTTGACAACAATAAAGGGACCTATAAAGAGACCTGGAAACTAAAGATCTCAACTTCAGTTTGATATCAAAAGATGATGGTTCTTCAAAAGATGGAACCTGATACAGATACTCCCTTTTAGTGTCCTACCTATTAGTGACTGTTCAGACTTACAACTGAGGTATGCTGCTCAGATTTATGTATGCTGTTCAGACTTATGATCTGTCTTTTTTGGTATAGTTCTACACATCTTGTTTACAGAGCCTCACATTGTTTTTTGTCTTTGTGTGACTTTCTGCCTTGAGCTCACTTTATAGCCCAGGCTGGTCTCGAACTTGCAGTGATCTTCCTGCCTCCGCATTGCCTCCCAAGTGGTGATTTCAGAGGCAAGCGCCACTATACCCAGCTAGGCCATTGGTTATTAAAGGGACCTTGCTGGGTTTTGGTACATGAATTCTTCTTCATCATATAGCCTGTTAGTACCAACACTTGTTGGTTTTTTTGCATTTAGTACAGGGGATGCAGGGTCTACAGGGTCTCACTACATAGATCGGACTTGTGATTCTCCTGTTTTCAGCTTCCCAAGCGCTGGGATTACAGGTGTGCTCCAACATGCCCAGTCTCAACTGCCTTCTCAGTGCATGCCCCAGGCTGGCGTAGCAGGCCGGGGAAGTACCAATATTTTTTAAGAATAATTGGATAAAAAAGATTGGCCACAGCTGGACCTAAGGACAGCAAAGGTTTTGTTTTCCTCTGTTCTCTGTCTTGCATATTTTTGGAGACAGCATTTGGTCCCCCTTGCCCCTCTCCCACCCTTTTCCCTCACATCCATCTCTTCCTGTTATGCCCCTAACTCACCTTTGCCTACTTCCACTTGAGTCTTCTCCCGCACCCTGGCCAGCCCCCTCCCCAACCCAGCTGGCTCACCTTTGGCGGCACTGTGACCCATAGTAGCCGGGGGTGCATGACCGCTTGCAGTCAGGCTCCAACCACCCAGGTGGGCAGATGCAGCGGCCTGTGTCTGGTGCACAAGGTACCTTGTGGCAGGAGCACTTGAAGTTGCAGCGGCGGCCCCACCAGCCCAACGGACACACGCAGGAACCAGTGTTTGGGTCACAGCGTGCCGCAGCGTTGCACTGGCACTGGCGGCGGCATGTGGATGACCACCAGCCCGGGTCACAGCGGCACTGGCCAGTCTTGGGGTCACAACGTCCGTGGGGCCCACAGGAACATAGGGACTCACAGTTCTTTCCCCAGCGGTCAGCTTGGCACTGGCACACGCCTGTGGCCGGGTCACACTTGCCATGGGGGTAACAGGAGCAGGTCTCACGGCAGTCATGGCCCCAGTATTGGCTTGGGCAGGCTGTGGTTTTGGAGGGGACAAAGCGGGCTCAGGGCCAGGCACAGATCCTTGCTCAGCCCCTTCCTCAAGGAAAAGGGGTGCCAGCCTGCCCTCCAAGGGCCAGGGACAGACACTTGAAACATCTGGCAGCCTGGCCTTCTGGGGCCAAGCTCATTTCCTGCCTCGCGCTAAACTACAGAAACCCCCAGCCTTGGGCCAGCCTCCACTTTACATTCCAGCATCCTATGTGGGTGTGGCTCTGTTCAGGCCCTTCTTCCCTCCCTCTAGAGAACTCAACGCCCCACCTGGGTGTTCCTTTGCACCTCAGCTGGCTGCTGCCCACCAGAATCATAGGAAAAGCCTTACTTTCCCCAGCCTCCCAGCTGTGAGTTTGCTAGTACCTGCCCCAGGCTCCCCAGCACCCTTTCTCCTCCTCCCTCCTGCGAGGGAGGCCAGGCAGCCCAGACCCAGGCTTCTTTCCACCCTTCACCCATACACAAAGTGTATGTGAGGAAGAACAAAATTATGCCCATTGTACAGTTACAGCAGGGTCATCATAGGGAATCTCTGCTGAGGGTGAAGAGGAAGATGAAAGTTCCTGATGAGCAGGGTCTTTATACAGGCAAAACCTGATAGTTTATTTATTTATTTATTTATTTATTTAGAGGCTTTTTTGGAGACAAAATTTCACTATATAGCACAGGCTGGCTGTAAACTATGTAGCCCAGGCTGGTCTCAAACTCACAGCAATCCTCCTGCCTCAGTCTCCCGAGATTATATGCATGTGCCACCATGCCCAGCCAAAACCTGATGATTCAGGGCATCTCCCTAGAGCATATCACTTCCTGTCTCTGGGCCTCCATTTCCTCTGTAGCTTTCTTCTCTCCATTTACTTTTCTCCTTGCTATGTCTCCATCCCAGCTGGGCACCCAGCAACTTCATCCAACAGCTGAGACTCACGGGAGCTGCACTGGGCCCCGAAGAATCCAGGTTTGCACCGACAGACGCCTGGTTTCACACACACCTCGTCTTTCCTGCAGGCGTCTGGTCCCTCACAGATGGCTGAAAAACACCCCAGTGGAGAAGAAATCGCTGGGACACACATGACCAAGGGATCCCCCCTGTCCTTCAAGAGATTCCCCCATTTCTAGGGGTCTACTCCCTCAAAGTCACCCAAACCCTTAGGGTGGGGATGCATGTGTGTCATGGGATGCTGGTTCAAGGGCTCAGGGGGAAACAGGGTGGGAAGGAAGGCTTGTCACTGGACTATGTCCTCCCTTTTCCTTGACTACTCACGGACAGTGCATTCGCCATCTTTTTGCTTCCAGCCTGGACAGCACAGCAGCTCGGCAGAGGGGCTGTGGGGCAAAAGGGAGTCAGTGAGGTAGCCCAGCCCCAAAGTGTAGGTCTCTGCTTCTGGCTGAAGCACGGGAGTTTTCTCGGCCCTACCGGAGAGATTTACCCCTGGTGTCACAGACTGAGGAGTATTACAGCCTGTGTCCCCCACCGGTCCCCTCTCCTTCCCTAACCTTCCCATTGTCTGCTCTGACTCTCTATTACCCCAACTAGGCTGCCCTTCAAACCGCCTTCTCTTTAGCCCTGTGAATTTTCCATATCCTCATTCTTGAAATGCCTCAATTTAGTTTAGTCCCAAAGCCCCTTCCCATAAGACACACCTGCTGCCTCTGCAGACATTCTGCCCCTTGGGATCCAGCTCGGACTCTCGGGTCCCCTGAGTCCAGAGCAGCAGCAGTGGGAGCAGCAGCTCCGGCCCCATGGCGGCCAGTGGAGTGGGAGGGCCTGGGTTCATCTGGCTCTAGCAACTCCCAACCCCCACCCTGCTTCCTCCCAAGGCTTTTCCTGAGGAAACCAGCCCCGAGGGGTGGACTGCTGTGAGGCTCCTCCCTGGGCCTGATGGACACCAGGAAAGCCAGACACTCAGAAATGAGAGAAAGGAAGGCCACTTGTGAGGACCTTGGTGGGCCAGGCAGAGGGCTGCGGTGAGGCAGGGAAGAGCTCTGACTTCCATCAGGCCTCACTCTCAAAGCCAGGTGAGAACTCTGTGAGGAGCCCTCAGCCTACCTCTGCAATGGCAGGACTGAGAGGTGGCACAGACCACTGACAGACAGACATGGGACAGATGCTGGGTACTTGGGGGGCAACTGCTTTATTACTTTAGCTCAGGTCATGTGCACAAACCCCTGGGCAGTAGGCAGTCAGTCCTCCCTCTCAGGGATGAAGAAACCCGAATCTCAGAAGGAAAGAGCCTTACAGTGGCCCTGAGGCTTGGGTGTGATGTCAGGGAAGAGAGGCAAGCTGAGGGCCCATCACACCTGCTATAGGCTAGGAGTGCAGGTGAAGCCCAGGGAAGGCCACAAAGGTGGAAGGCCTGTCCACATTTGAGGTCACACATCCACCCCCACCCAGGCCCTAATGTCAGACCTCTGGGGCAGCTAAGGCCTCAGACCAGGGTGTTCACTGGGCACAGAGCAGGGCGACTCAGGAGTTGGGGGCTTGAGAGCTGCCAACAGGCTCCAAGTGAGGTTGCTGGGGGGCTTCCTCTTCTCCCTCTAGCTGGCTGGGAGAGGTGCCACTGGTCTCAACTTGAGGGGTCTCTGCTTCACCCCGATACCACAGACCAAAGCTAGAGGGCGAGCCAAGAGGTACACGGGAAGCCAGAGAAGTCAGGGCTATGGGCTGAAGGCAGGGAAAGAAAGACAATACAGAGGGAAAGAACAGCGTGAGGCTGTAGGGTGCTGATGGGCCTAGGACAGGGAAGCAGGAGGGAGGGTCATTAGAGCTCAGGACAGCAAGGCGAGGTAGAGGTGTGGAAGAGGGGGTACGGAGCAGAAGCAGCTAGGGCTCCTCCTTTACCCCCCTCCTACCCTTTCCCTTCCCTCAACATACAAACTCTGTATTCTGGACTCGGGAGGTGGGGCGTCATCTTCTTTACTTTTGGAGAGTGGAGGCCACGAGCCATCCTCATCATCACTAAATCAGAGATGACACAAGGACTGCCTATGAAGGTCCCAAGAGCCAATAGGAGTCCAGCTCATGTTGAACCTTTCCCCCAGCACTCGGGAGCAGCATGGGAGGACACACAGGCCCCGCTACCCCAGCCCTTCTCCCCAAGGTAGACAGGAGACACGCTGGGAGATGTGAGACATCTTAAATCTTTGACTTTGTAGCTTGGCAGACAGCAGGCCCCTGAAGTGGCTGCAGCCTCTCCAACAAACAGACCCAACCATAGCAGGAAACTGGAGAAGTAGTGTTAGTGGGGATTTCCGACAGGGTGTACAGCAGGCAGGACCAGTGGGAGGAGAGTTGTTCTAGAGAGAAGGTCAGCAGGCTGAACAGCAGGCTCAGGGGTTGACCAGCCCACAGCCAGCAGGCCCAAGGGGTGACCTATGTAGAGCACCAGGCTCAGGGAGAAAAGCAGGATAGATTAGCAGGTCCAAGAAGTGACGAGCCTAGGTCTGCAGGCTGAGCGATGAGATCAGTTGAGCTCAGGGCAGGCAGTAAGTGGTTATGCTGGCATGGCAAGCTCAGCAGAACTTGGGAGGGTGGGAGCACAGGCCTAGGTGGCATCTTACCTGCTTTCTGCCTCCTCTGGTGTTCCTAACATCTTGGCCTTGATTTTCTTCCGTTGCTTCCTGACAGCCACTTTCATGGCTTCTAGCAGAAGCCCAGGGACCCTGTGGTCTGTGAGCAGTTCCCTAGGGAGAGGAGCAGGGGCAGGAAGGAAGCAGTGGTGCTCCCCCAGGTCCCCATGACACTCCACCGGAGGCCTGGAGCACTCTGCATTGCTCACACTTCTTAGGCCTTTGCTTCAGTGGCTCTCATCCTAGGAATGGCCCCCTGCCTGATGCTGCTCCTGTGACCCTTTGTACCGCCCCATCCCATCTGGATGAAGTTCCAGGAGGGCAGGAGCCATTCATACCCTTCCAGTGCCCAGGGTCTGGGCACATCTCACTGGATATACCAATGAATGAAAGGAAATGGGGTGACCTGAGGCCCCAGAACAGATGCGAGTGGAGGCTCCTGGCCTTCCCAGACCCTCACCGCTGGAAGTAGGCCAACTCTTCCTTGAGCAGGAACACTTTGGCTTTGAGTTCATTCCGCTCCTGAAGGATCTGTTCCAGCTCCTCCCGGCTGAAGCCACACTGCCCTGCCTCGACCTGGTGACCTGGCTGCTGCATGGCAGCCACCTGGGAAAACCCAAAGCCATCACAGGAATGCTAGGCAAGGTACCCAGCAGGGAGACTCGAGATGCAAGCACAAGCACACTACAGCAGGTAACAGCAATGCCGCAGCTGTGGGGGGGCTGCAGCTGGCTAGGGGCACAAACCCGTGTGCGACCTCTGACTTCTTGTGGACCCACTGCACGGCACAGCCAACGGCCCAGGGCCCAACTGCCAGTTCTGGGAGAGAGGGATCCTGCCTTCCTCTGGCACTCACCACGTTCTCAGGGGGCGCCCGCTCGGGCTCCTGCTGCTGCCCTTTAGCTGCCTCGTGGGCGCCTCCCTGCGGCAGCTCACGCTCCCTCTCGCGGTCCTGCGCAGCCCGCAGCTGGGTCTGCACGGCAGCCAGCTTGTGGCGCAGCTCCGCATTCACCAGCAGGAGGCGCTGTAGCTGCTCCTGTAACTGGGGGCGGGGCGAGGCGAGGGGGGAGCTGGTGGGCGGGCCCGAACCCGCCAGAGTCCCGCCCCCGCCGCGCCGACAGCCCGCTCTCACCGCCTCAGTTTCCTGGCTTCGTCGCAGCAGGTCGCGGCTGTGTGCTCGGAGCTCGTCCCGCTGCCTGTCCGTCACTTCCTTGAGCTGCCGCAGCAGCGCGCGGTCCTCTAAGGAAGGGACAACCTTGGCGGCGGCCCGAGGGTGCCGAGGCTGTGGCCGCGCCCCAGCCCGCCAGGGCCCTGGTGCCAACCGGGCCCGAACTCACCCTGCGGCCCGGCGCGCGCCTCCCTGCGGAGGTGCTCGTTCTCCTCCCGCAGCCGCCGCAGCTCCACTTCCGCTTGCTGCGCGGACACCTGCAGCTGAGGAGGCCCGAGAGCAGGTTTAGGGTCTACCGGCCCCGCGGAGGCGAGCGGGGCAAGCGACTCACCGAGTCTGGGGCGGACCCCACGGCGGCCGTTTCCAGGAGCTCCAGCGCTCGCACCACTAGGGGCACCAGCCCGGCCGCCGCCTCGGGCCCGCAGCGGCGCGCCAGCTCTTGCAGCTCCGTGCCCAGGGCCCCCGCTAGATGGTACACAAGCTCTGCGGCGGTCCCCGACCCCATGGCCATGCGAGGCCCCCCGCCGGATGGTCCAGGAGCCTCCCTTCTCGGCTCCATTTTCCCCAAAGGCACTCCCACCCTCAATTGGGGCAGGAAGGTGCCAAACAATCCCGGCCTAGGAAGTACAGACTTGTAAGGGGCGGGGTATCAGGGACAAGGGAGGAGCGACTAAGGGAGAAGGCCCTAGGAATAGGGGACAGTGCCCTAGGCCTTCTGGGGCCTGTGTCCTGTTCAAATCCCAAGGTCACAGGAAACCGGACAGCCAACTTCCAGGCAGGTATCCAAAAGCTGAGGCCCAGGGCTGTAAGTGGTCACTGTGGCAAGCCCTCCCCATGGTCACAGGTCCAGGCTCCACCCCTGCACTTGGAATCAGGAGGTGGACTTGGCCAGCAGGCGCTCAGGCAGATGAGGTTCAACACCCGTGAGTGGCCTTCACCCCACAACACTCTGCCCAGATGCACCTCACATACTTGTTTACCTGCCAGGAGTGACAAGCCTCATAGAAGGGGCTGGGTCGGGCCCTACAGCTACAGCACAAGCTGCAGAGCTCCAGGACAGCCTGGACTCTGAGGTGCTGCTGAAAGGGACGAGGATGGTTTGCAAGTATTTTTGCGGAGAAACTAGCATATCTGCAAAAGGCTATAGTGTGTGTAAGCCAAACCCCCCCCCCCCGCCAGATAGGGAGGTATCTAGCCCCAAAGGCCTGAAAAGAGGTGGCCTTGTTACCTTCTCAAGGACAAGAAAAGCACCCTGTGTAAACAGCTGCTCTGTCCCTGCCTTCCAAATCCAGAATTTAGGCTGGGGGTGTGTGGGGGTGGGACAGGGACACAATCATCACCCTCAACTCCTATTTATACAAAATTTATTATAACATTTTGTTCACAATTACACACCATCAACACAAGCACAGAACAAGAGGGAAAAGGGATCAAGCTGCTGAATGTCACCAGCCTGTCAAGTGAGGGAAAGGGGTTCCAACCTTTGGGGAATCTTAGGCAGGAGGGGAAATACTAGGCATAGAGGTCCTCCCGGTCTGCAGAGTAGACCTCACCCTCCTGCAGGAGAGCAAAGTTGAGGAAGTGGGATGGTCTGTGAACCTCATGGTAGAACTCTTTGGGGTTTGCCAGCTGCAGCTCATACTTCATGTTGGGATCATGCCGGACACCTAGGGGAGAAATAAACATCAAATGTTAACAAGAGTCCACCTGCCTCTCCTAACCTGGGCCGCTGGGTCTTTTCCAAGGCAATCAGGCCCCAAGTGCTAAGAGTGATGGCTCACCTTATCCCTACCTCACCACCACTTTTGTACTGTGTTTCCCAACAAAAACAGCCCACTAGGGCCGGGGAGATGGCTCAGTAGAATCAGCAGGCAAGGGCCTGAGTTCAATCCCTCGTTCCACAAAAAAAAAGCCTACTTACCCATAAAGTTGTAGTTCCACGAGGACTGAGCAGGGACCATGAAGAAGCCGAGGAAGCGGTCTGACAGCAACATCTGGACCCTCTCATAGTGTGAGGGGAGGTAACCCTTGGGGTTGTTGCCTTTGTCTGTGTTCTGGCGGCCCCATTCATAGCCACTGGGGGTCAGCTTGTATGCTGTCAGCGTGCAGGAGCCTGGGGTGAAGCTGAGAGAGAGGACAGGATGAGCGCTCAGGCCATCATTCCCACCCCTGGCCTCAGTACCTGCCTGACCACACTTCTAACACAGGGCCCAAGCCTACCTGCAAGTGATGATAATGGTCTTCTCACCATCCCAGGATGGGTTGTCAGCCATGATCTTGGCATGGGTTGTGACGTCCTGGGGCGATAGCTGGGGGGACTCATTGGGCTGAGTGTGGATCCAACCTAAGGGCTCCATCTCCTATGGGCAAAGAGCAGTAAGAACTGTTCAGAAAACTCAGCAATGAGTAGCATGCCCGCCTTCCCAGAGCCTCTCTGGTGGCAGCCCCCATACTCCCATCACCCCACTCACCTTGAGGTACTCGTGCTGGGGCAGTTGGCCAGGCAGATGCACAGTCTGGTGTGTGCCCCACTGTGGCACCATCACAATGCAGCGGATCTCCTTCACCTGGGGGTTATCTGGTGGACTCACCCCATACAGGTATCCTGCAATCTGAAAGGAGGGGCATCAGGAACCAAAGCTATTTTTCTTAAAACCAGGCAGTCTGGGCTATCAGCCTGTATTTCCTGCCAACTCCAAGAAGTAAAATAAAAATTCTCAAAATGTGCCAGAACTCCTTGTGTCAGAGTCACCTGGAGGAGTACCTGTTGCACTCGGACCTCACGACCTCATTGGACTTCCAGTATCACAACCTCCTGAGTGCAGTCCCAGGGTGGGCACTGCTCACAAACACCCCCATCGCTAACTACTGAGTACACTGTCCATAAGCAAGTGTACAGCGTACTGAATTTCCATAGGCTGAATACACACTTGGAAAAACAGCACTAGGTGGTATTCTAATTTTACATTACTATCAACAAAGACAAACTTTCCTATAAACTCACTCACACAGGATACTAGCAGTCTTCAAATCTGACAAAGTAATGGTCTCCCGGCCCCTCCTGATTACTTTTTATTTTGAGATAGGATCTCACTCTACTTAAGGATGGCCTTCAACCCTTATGCAGCCCACACTTGCCTCAAACTTACAGCAATCTTTCTTGTTTTTAGTTTGTCTTTTGTAATACCCTTCGTCAGAAATTACTACTTGATCATGGTTTTGTGTTTTTACGGGGGTGGTAGTAGGGTGCGGTTTCTGGCAATTGAACTCAGGATCTCACACTTGCCAAGCAGGTACTGTGCCACTGAGATACATCCCTGAACCCTCTCCCAGTAACTTCTGAGCCAATACTGCTTTATAAAACATACTGCAGTCTCTTGGGCACCAAAGCCTCTTGTGGCTGTCGTTCTGTCTTTATTTATCCATGAATTTGAAACCAGCACATCAAGTTTAAGGAAACACCGGCTGACTTTTAGGCACATAATACACACATGGGCAGACAGTACAGTTCACTTAAGTATACGCACTTGGGCACGAAGGTCAGATATGCAGATAAATTTCTTAAGCACGTTCTTGGGAAGGATATAGGTGTAACCAGTCTCCTTAATGTCATCAGATGAAACATAAATGTGATTGGTCCGTAGGTGCAAGTTGGCAGCAGATATGGCCCTAAAAACAAATAGGGAATATTAACATGTCCCATTCCAAACACCTCTGGCCCCCGGCAGGCCTTTCCACTTCTGCTGCCGTAGGGGACTGAACCTAGGCCCTCTATGCTGAGCTTCAGTAGATCTCCAGGCCTTATTATTTTTGAGACAGGTTCTCGATAACTTGCCCAGGCTGGGCTCAAACTTGCAAAACCCCATGCCTAGCTTCCCACGGTGCTGGGATTACAGACGTGGGCCACCATGCCTAGCTCATCCCTGCCTTTCTGCTCGTCACATTACCTGACCCTCCATTCAGTCTTTGATGAGAAAGTCTGGGTCTCATAGTTACTGGTGGTGGAGGTAATGATCTCATCACCATGTTTGTTGACAGTACGGGTCTGTGTTGCTGTCAGCTGGGACTGTTCCTTGGTCTGCTTCTCAATCTCTGCTATTTGCTGCCGCTGCTGGGATGGCGCTGATATCTCCATTCCCAGGATGATGTCTCTAATTTCTGATTGTGTCAGTGATGCCACATTCACGCTGTGGGGACAGTGAATTAGTTACTCAAGGATCCCATCCCCTTAGTCACTTTTGCCTTCATAGCTAGGCTATCATTTGATACAAGGGCAGTTCATACTCCTGCTCAGATAATCCTGGGGTGACACCTTGGAGTGGGGATGCACTAATACTTCTAAGACTCATCACATGTGAACAGACCACACCCTGAATGAGTACCTACTAGCTGTTCCGCATCCATATCTTCCACTTTCCCATCACAAAAAAATGACCTGGCACAGGACCATTCTCAAAAATGAGAACCAGTCGGAAGTAGTATTGTGACCCTAAAAGGTATTCAGACATCTATGGGTATTTATGGCCGCTATGAGGGTGGGAGAGAATGGGAGGGGCATTCGCGTGTTAACAGCAAGGGTACTTAAAGCCTGGTCATTTAAACTCCCTGTAATATATGGGCACCGAAGAAACACCTTCCTCAAAAAGAAAACAATAGGAGGGGCTGGGGAGATGGCTCAGTAGAATAAACACTTCCCTGGCAAGTGCAAGGGACTGAGTTCAATCCCTAGTTCTGCCAAAAAAAAAAAAAAAAAAAGAAAAGAAAAAAGAAAACAATAGGGTTAGGGAGATAGCTCAGTAGAATAAGCACCTGCCTGTCAAGCACAGCCTCCTGAGTTCAATCCCTGGTACTGCAAAAAAAGAAAAGAAACGAAAAGAAAACCCACACAGAGAAACAATGGCTAGCGTCAGACTGAAGTCCTAAAAATCAGTGCCTACACCACGTAAGAAACTTCTGAGCCTAAATGCTTCCAAACCTCAGGACTCAAGTACAGTGCCACCCACTTCACCCTTTTTTGGCTCTCCAGCCCCTCTGCCCTCCTCACTTGTTTTTCTTGCCATAGTCGGCCAAGATCAGATCCTTGAGCTGCACCTCCACCTTGATCCACTCCTCATCAGTCAGAGTGGGCCAGATGTGGTGGGGTTCTGTAATAGTCGTCTTGTCTGGCTTCAGGATCACCTTTGCTCGGTCATTGTTCACATGCAGGGCACGCAGAATCAGGATAAGACGGGAGAAGGCCTGGGAAGAGATTTGGAAGAACAGAGGGAAGTCAGCTGCTTGAGGCTTTCACCCTTTCTCTGTCACACTGTTTCAGAAAACTCAAGAACTGGTTTTAAATTCTCAAATCCGATCCCTTCAGCAGTCAGTAGAATTTCTGCCCAATAAGTGGGCTACAGGGAACCCTAAAGCACAGTATCTTCACCGACCTAATCCACTGATCCTAGAGACTCTTCTTAGGGTTACTTCTTACCGTGTAGGATGAGATAGTCTTGAGCCAGTCATCATAGAGGTTGAAGAGAACCATCTGAGGCTCAGTGGCTTTAAGGATAAGATCCCCAAACTTTTCCACTTTGAGACAAGCTTGGAAGGGAAGCTGGAGCTCGGATCCTTTGATCACAATGTTGGGGAAGTCCAGCAAATGTACCTAAGGCAAGAGCAAGTCCAAGATTAAAAACCAGACTCTGGGGCTGTTGAGATAGCTCAGTGAACTAAGCGCCTGCTTAGACAAGTGCAAGGACAAGGGTTTGCTCCTGGCACCACATGCTGTTGACTGGATGTGGTGGCACATGCCTATAATCCCAGCTCTGGAGAGGCTGAAAACAGGAGCATCACTACAAGTTTGAGCTGCACAGCAAGATCCTATACAAAACACATTAAAAAAAAAAAAAAGAAAGAAAGAAAGAAAGAAAAAAGTCTGTGGCTAGGATTTGGCTCAGTGGAAGACCACTTGCCTCGCATGTACAAAGCCTTGGGTTTGATCCCTAGCACTATAAAAAAATTTCTTAAAAAAATCAACCTGGAGCCAGGCATGGTGGCACATGCCTGTAATTGCAGCATTCAATAGGGGGGGCCAGGGAGATGGCTCAGTGGAATAAGCGCTTCCCTGGCAAGCGCAAGGGCCTGAGTTCAATCCCCAGTTCCGCCAAAAAAAAAGCACTCAATAGGCTGAGGCAGGAGGATCATTGCAAGTTTGAGACTAGCCTGGGCTACAAAGTGAGCTCAAAGCCAGCCTATACTGCATGGGACCATCCTGAAAAGACAAAAAAAAAGTCAATGTGGAGTCTTGGCCTTCTTTCCTTCTACCTCACCCACCCTCTTACCTCCAATGGATCCAGCATGCCCTTTCTGGTGACAATGATCTGTTTGGGCTGCTCCTCCACAGGCAGAGATCTAATAAGGGCAGCTACTTCTTCAGCTGTCTTCCATTTGGCCAACTAAAAGTCAAGAGAAGAAAAAAATTAAGTCTCTACCTTCCCAGATTAGCCAAAGACTATTCGGGGGCCTGGCCATAGCTCAGTTCTTTAAGTGGCTGCTTCCACAAAGCTGTCAGCCTCAGGTTGCTGTAGTTCGATTCCCACAACACTCCAGCCAGCCAAACCACGCCTGAGGGCATTCGGAGGAAAAAAAAAACAAAACAAAAAAACTCTTAGGGGCCGGGGAGATGGCTCAGTGGAATAAGCGCTTCCCTGGCAAGCGCAAAGGCCTGAGTTCAATCCCCGGTTCCACCAAAAAAAAAAAGACTATTCACTCTCTCGAGAAAGTTGAGGGCTGGTGAGATGGCTCAGTGGTCTAAAACACCTACTTAGAACAAGCTAAACTAAGCAAAACACAGGGACTGCGGTTCAATCCCCAGCACCACATGCCAGCCAGCCCCGCCCCCTGGCCACACACACACACACAAAATAAATAAATAAATAAATAAATATTTTAAAAAAGAAAAGAAAGAAAGTTGACTAAGAGACAACAAGGTTCTACGGCACTTCTACCCTTTAATCTGCTTACCTGCCCCAACCGCTTCTGTCCAGCCCACACAGATGTGTGGATTATCTTGAGGAAGAGCTGCCCTGTTCGTGGGTTGAAGATAAAGATGGCCCCATTGATAGGCTTGGTTGTCAAGTTCCCTTCAAAAGTCTAAAGAATGAGTACTTCGGTCAGCATGGCTTCACAGCAAACGTGTATACACATGTCCTCTTAAGCTCCCATAGGCAGATGGAGTAGCACACCTTTGTATTGCTTATAATACTCACCTTGTGGATAGTCACTCTGTAGACATTGGTGTCATCCACAAACCAGATAATCTGATTGGAGAAGAGCTCACCATAGTTCTGAGAGGACAGATAAGGCTCTGTGGGCTCAGATGAATAGAGCTGAAGCCCTTTGCGGATTCGTTCACGCAACACATACAAAGCAGGGTTTGCTTTCATGATCTTGGCCATGGCCTGTTGTATGAGAGGCTTGCTGCCTGGGAACCAGTTTCCATAGGCACTGTGAAGATGGAGCAAGCAAGAAGTTATGTCCAGTCTGTCAGCCCCATGAATAAGGTAAAATGTAACTTTACAAAGGAATAAAGACTACTGCACATGTGCACAACAATAATATGCTCATCTAAATAGACCTGGGAGAAGAGTCAGTGACTCAGAAAGGAAAAGACTGGAAGGCTGGGGAGATAGCTCAGTGGACTAAGTGCTTGCTTAGGCAAGCATGAGGTTTGATCCCTAGTCTTGCATGCTACACTGGCCCTGCCCCCTGGCATGCTGAGCCAGTGACAGAGTCCAGGGGTGGTGGCGCATGCCTGTAATCCCAACACTGGGGAGGCTGAAAATAGGATCACTATGAGTCTGAGCTTCAGACTCATACCTGAAAACCTGAAACCTGAAACCTGTACCTGAGCCCCTGTACCAAATACATTTAAAAAAAGAGAGAGAAAGAAAGAAAATACTAAATCTCATCTCACTTGAGCAAACTAAAATACTATCTACCTCAAAGTATGAAGCTAAAGGACAATACATGCTTCAAGCCCTAACTTACCTGTGCAGGTTATAAGCCAGGTCAATGGCGATGAGCACACCTGTGGGTGAAGGGTAGATACTCATGTTGTCTGTGGTATAGTCCAGGAATTTGGCCCGGGCATAGCGCTCAATGTCATGGGAATCATAGTCTCCCCAGCGTAACTGGATATCAATCCAATACTTTTGAGTTGTGGTACTGTCCATCACATCCCTAAAGGTGCAGAAAAGTCACATCATGAAGTCACAGGTAGAACTCCATGTCCTGAGAACCACTGTAACTAAACCCCCAATCAATTCTTCTGCCTGTTTCAGAACAGCAAGACTCCAAAGTAGGAATCTAACTTAAGGTGTGCTCATGTGCTCCAAGTTTGAAAGGAAGGCACACAAGGGCAATCTTTAAAGTAGTAATGTTGTAAGAACAGTAACATTAAGGTTCTTAGCTCCCTAAAGCTAGGTCATAAAACCCTTACTTGGAATCTGCTAGTAATGAGGGTCGGGAAACATTCCACTTATAGGAGGCAAAGAGCAGTATATCTGCACAGGAAGAGTTCATCTTATAGGACTTTCTAGGATGGATTGTCTCCTTTTGTACTGTCTCAATTTCCAGTGCATCTAATTCCTGGTCAAACACCTGAAAGACAAAGAAAAAAAGTTATAATCTGTTATGAAAGTTTACTTACCATGAATTTGTAGAATTTAAGGTAAAGTAATAAGACAGAATCTTATCCTCAGAGCTTGGCGGGGGGGGGGGGGGGTTGGATGTTCCACAGAAAAACAAGCAAGCTAACCTGACCCTTTCTGTGTCCTTCTCACCCCTCAATTCTAGCCCACCTGACACAAGTCCATGACGATGCTCTCATGGATCTTCTGCCACAAGTGAGCACGGAAGATCTGGATCAGAGAGATCTTCAGTGTGGGGATCTTGCCATGCATGAAGATACCTGTCAGGTCCAGTTGTACCTGAAAGCCCACATATACCTGCCAGGAAAGAGAGAATGTGACATCACAGACCAAGAGCCTCTGGTTCTCAGGACAGAACTAAGACTGTAGAAACACTGCTTTTTAGTTTCCATCTCCTTTATCTAACAATCACACTCACATTTGCTCGATTGATTGTTGGGGACCACCAGAGAGTGAATCTACGATTGGGAATCTGATTCAATCCTGATCTCTGAGCATTAGTTAGCTTTTTCCACTTCATAGATTCTTCAAAGCCACTGGCCTTCTCCCTGGAAAGCAGAAGAATCAATTGAGGTAACTTCCAGGCAGGTGGCTATCTGGGAAACACTATACTAGGCCACAAAAGACAGAAGGAATGAACTCAGAGGGCTGTGACAGTCCCATAAAAGAAGAGAGTCCTTACCAGAAAAGACCCTCCCAGGTAGGGAAGTAAGTGCCCTTGAAGAGTGTGTGTTCCAGAATGCCTTCCACACCACCAAGCGCCTGGATCATATCCGTACGGTAGTTGTTTAGATTCCAGAGCTTCCCATCATGCCGCTGGTGTGTCCACCAGAAAGGGTTCTGCTTTAAAACCTAGTTTGTAAGGCAGCTATGGTCAAAATTCTGGGTACCTTCTGTGTGAAGTTTCTGGGATAGCCATCAATTCTCCTGATTCAAGGAAAACTCTTCTATAATCCCTTCCATGTTTCCGCATACCTGGTACTGCTTAAAGTCAGTTCGGACACGCCAGCCCTTATCGTAAGCCAACGTGTGTCGGTCCTTCTGGAAGAGGGTATTGATTCGAGGAATGCCTCGATCCCATGAGTCTTCTAGATCTTCTAAAGTCAGCCGTCTGACCAAGAAAATAAGATTAAAGTCTAAATACTTATTCACACAGAGTTCAGTATTCCTTAATGAACATGGGTACTTTCTTACCCATCTAAGAGCATGGCATGTTCTGCCCACAACTTCCACACAAGACTCAAAGTTCACCTCCACTCCACCTGAGGAATGGCATACCCTCAGGATGCCCACCTGTTCTGAGCAATGGCCTCTTGTCTCTTGAGTGCATACTCAGCCCAGACCCGCTGAGAATCAATGAACTCACTCTCCCATGGCTGAATGTAGCGGTACAAGTTGGGAATCAGTTGGTCTTCTTCATGACTCATTCCGGAGCGAAAGTGTGTGATACCAACATCAGTCTGCTTAGACCACCTGTTTTGGGCAACCAAAATTAGAAATTATAAAGTCTAAAAGTAAAGACACACTCCTACCCTTCAGGGTCTAAATAAAGAAGTCTAGCACTAAATACTTTCAACCCACCCTACCTGAGGTCAGACTGGGGGATGAGCACGTGGCCCATTGACAGCATGCCGAGGCCACCCAACTCCTTTGGGGTGTAGAACACAACAGGGGGGAAACGACTTGGCATCTTGGAGTTGAGTCCAATCTTGATACGTGTCTGGATCTTGTTCTCACACTTTACGAGCAAGTCCAAGAGTTCCTGGGTATTCACCACAGCCTCCCGAAAGTATGTCATAAGACCAATTAGAGCTGTATTCCATTTGTTCACAATCTAAAATTAGTGGGAAACAGTAAATTCCAGATGAGCCATGGGGGTGGAGGGTGGGCACTGTGGACAGTAGATTCCCTTAGTTATATCCCTCGTACATAAGAGTTGAGCTCAACATTACTAGCCAACTGGAAAATATAAATCAAAGCCACAATGAGGTAACATTCCATACCACTAGGACAGATGTAATCAAGAGACATATGACAAACACTAGCAAGTATATAGAGAACATGGAACCCCAATGCTCAACTGTTGTTGAGTCTATAAGAGGGTATAACTGTTTTGGAAAACTGGCAGTCCCTCAAAAGGCTAGTTAGCATGCAAGCCAGCAATTCCACTCCCAGGCATATATCCAGAAGAATTTGAAACAATATAGCCACACAAAAACCTACAAGTTTTCATAATAGTGTCATTCTTTTTCTTTTTTTTTCTTTTTGGTGGAACTGGGGATTGAACTCAGGCCCTTGTGTTTGCCAGGCAAGTGCTTATTCTGAGCTATCTCCCCAGTCCCTATAGTGTCATTCATAAGAGACAAAAAACAGGGGAAAGCCAAATTTACATAAATTATAAAAAGGGTAAACTAATGTGGTAACCCATAAAAAGGATTGAAACACTAACACATGCTATAGTATGTACACATTTTACTAAAAGATAAAAAGAAAAAAAAGGCTGTGCCTCGAATATGCAAATCCATAGAAAACAGGCAATAAGTGGCATGGACTAGAAGGTGAGGGATGGCAAACAAACTGTTAATGGGAATGTGATGAAAATATGAAACTGAACTGGGCGTAGTAGTATATGCCTGTAATCCCAGCACCTAGGAGGCTGAAGCAGGATAGTTCCAAGTTCAAGGCCAGCCTGAATTGCATAGTGAGACCCTGTCTCAAAAGATCAAAGGGGCCGGGGAGATGGCTCAGTAGAGTAAGCACTTCCCTGGCAAGCACAAGGGCCTGAGTTCAATCCCTGGTTCCACAAAAACAAACAAAAACCCAACAAAAAAAGCTAAAAAATAAAATTGAATTAGTATAAACATTATTAGAATAAAGCCAAATTCCCAGGGATGAAAAAAAAAATGATGTCTCGGTGGGGCTCGGGAAGAGCTAGGTGGTTTAAGTGTGCCTACAAGGTTCTGAATTCAATCCCCAGTACCACATGTCATGTCCTCCCAAAACTGGCATGGTGGTGCATGCCTGTAATCCCAGCACTGAGGAGGCTCAGACAGGAGGACCATTTCAAGTTCAAGACCAGCCTGGGCTACACAGTGAGTCCAAGGCCAGCCTACACTATAAAGTGAGACCCAGTCTCAAAAAAACCTTAAAACAATAAAAAGCTGATGGGGGAAGTAAAAACTAGAAACTGCCTCCCTACTACAAACACCTAGAAAACTAAATGGGTATTTAAAACAAGGTTTTAAGATGAAAGGCAATACAGTCAAGCACCCTTGAGAAAGGGGGGAAAACTGAGTCTTTTAATTGCTCAATGTACTTCCAAGCTGCAGCACATACATGAGATGATAAAATGAGTCCAACAATCTCACTGATGGAAGACATCAACTAGGGTTTGAGTCAGCTAGAATTTCTGGGACAGAAGTACTGGAGAGAAGGAACATGCACAAAGAGAGACACTGGAGATCCCTATGGGGTGCAAGATTGTGGCTTTCCTCCATCTGTATGCAGGAAAACTCAAAGCCAGAGAAAGAACTACTGGAGAACAGCAGGCTGAACAAGTTCCCTAGTACATACAAGGCTAGCAAGGGTTTGTGTTCCCACTTGTCAGAGACAAGACGTTGGGGTATAAGCCCTGAGTAGAAGACCCAGAAAGGTCACAAACTGGCTATAGGACAAAGATGCACTGGATTTGCCACAAGAAAGCCTCAACAGGATCAAACTAATATACAATGCAACAATCTTTAAGGGGGGGTTGGGGAGATGGCTCAGTGGAATAAGCGCTTCCCTGGCAAGCACAAGTGCCTGAGTTCAATCCCCGGCTCTGCAAAAAAATAATAATAATAATAAAAATAAATAAATAAATAAATAAATCTTTAAGGGAATACAACAAAATGGATGGATCAATCAATCATATTAAAATTCACAATACTCAGGCTGGGGATATAGCTTAGCAGCTTTCAATGCCTGCCTGGCAAGTGCAACGTCCTGAGTTTTATTCCCAGTACAAAAAAAAAAAAAAAAAAAATCACAATTCTGAAAAGCCAACAAAAAAAATTACATGCATATAAAGTAGTAATAAAATATCAATAAACAAAAAAAAAAGTGACAGAAACAGACCCAGAAGAACACAGATAATGGCTGGACCTGGAAAAGAAAATAAATCCACAACTGTACTTAAAGATTTCCAATATTCCTCTCTTAGTAACTGGTAAAAATAAACCCACCAGGCCAGGGAGATGGCTTAGTGGAATAAGCGCTTCCCTGGCAAGCGAAAGGGCCTGAGTTCAATCCCTGGTTCCGCACAAATAAATAAAATTTAAAAAATTTTAAAATTTAAGTTTTTTTGTACAGCAATTAACCACTAAAAAGAATATATGCAGTGTATTATTTGTTGAAACTGTACTTCCGATTTGATTTGAAACTGTCTCATTGCTATCTGTTTATCAATAAAACTTTGAAAAAAAATAAAATAAAATTTAAGTTTTTTAAAAAATTTAAAAAAATAAAAAATAAATAAACAAACCCACTGACCCACCCTGGAGACCCAGTGTGGTGGCACACGCCTGTAATCCCAGCGCTGGGGAGGCTAAAAACAGGATTACTACGAGTCCGAGCTGTGTAGTGACACCCTGTACCAAATACATAATATAAATAAATAATAAAAGTAAACCAATACAAAATTATTAAGGATATAAAAGACTTGAACAATGTCACCAATCAACTTATCGGGCGTAAATAAAATATAAGAATCACCCAACAATAATAGCATATGGGTATTTTCTTTCCTTTATTGTAGTGCTATGATTGAACACAGACAAGCACAAAGACAAGCCTTTTATCACTGAGCTACATTTCCAGCCCCAGATTCTTTGCAAGTATACAAGGGACAGTCACCAAGATAGGTGATATACACTCAGTCAGTGAACCATTTATTTTTTTACTTATTTATTTATTTATTTGCAGTACCAGGGATTGAACTCAGGCCCTTGTGCTTGCCAGGCAAGTGCTTATTCTACTGAGCTATCTCCCTGGCCCCCACAGTGAACCTTTTAGAAATGGAGTACCCAAATAGCAACCCACTTAGTCAACCAAAGTATCAATACTGCAAGTGAAACCTGAATACTAAGGTATTAGTTTAGAAAAAAAATGAATTCATACAACTCATGATGTTATCACAGAGACAGTTGAGTGTGCTTACCACAGGGCACGTCCCAAAATTTAGTATCATGGTACAAAGCCATAAAACAAGTGCCAATATGTTTTAAACAAATAAAGATCATACCAAGTATGTTCCCTGATAATAATGGAATTAAACTAAAAACCAGTAACAAAAATCCTCAAATATATGAAAATCAAATAGCATATTTTTAAATAATCTATAGGGAGGCCAGCCAGGGAGATAGCTGTTGGTCTAAGCACTTGCCTGCCTGGCAAGTATGAGGACCCGGGTTCAACCCCCAGTACGGCATGCTGTGCTTGCAGCCTCGCCCAGCCAGCCACCAAAACCGAACATGGTGGCGCACACCTGCAATCCTAGCACTGGGGAGGCTGAGACAGGAGAATCATTATGAGTCTTTAACTGTACTGCTGCATATCAAGAACCTGTCTCAAAAAAACCAAAACCAACCAAACAAACACCCTGACAGCTGTATGACTTGAATCCCAAAACACTCCAATTCTATTGTTGGTGCTTTATTTCCCAAGAGAGTATGAATTCTTGAGAAGTCCAATATTTATTTTTACTTTTTTTTTGAGATAAGGTCTTGCTTTGTCATTTAATCTGGATTTGAATATACTATGTTCAAACTCTCAGAGATCTTCCCAGCCTCTCAAGTGCTAGCATTACAAATACAGTTCCATGCTCAGCAAAAAACAAATTTTAACAATATAAAATACCTGGGGGCTGGTGAGATGGCTCAGTGGTCTAAAGCACCTACTTAGAACAAGTTAAGCTAAACAAAAGCACAGGGACCACGGTTCAATCCCCAGCACCACATGCCAGCCAGCCCCGCCCCCTGGTGGGCTGAGCTGGCCACACACACAAAATAAATAAATAAATAAATTTAAAATAAAACAATATAAAATACCTGTATCCCTACGTGAAACTTAATCTGCAACCCCAGCATTTGGGAGGCTGAGACAGAACAATTGCTGCTGCAAGTTTAAGGCCAGCCTAAACTACATAGTGAAAGCCTGTCTCTCAAAAAACATTTTAGTCCTTATTTACATTTTTGGTTTCTCACACTGGAGAAACACTGGCATTTAATAATGCATCCACTTTACTTCCCTTAACCAAAAAACAAAACTACAAAAAAGTAAGATGAAAATACCAAAGAGCTTCTACCATTTAGAACATAATTAGCAACAAGCTAATCAGACAAAACAAAAGCAAATAGGTGTTTTATCCGTCCCATGCTTGTTTTTAATGTTTTGTAAGGGCACTAATAAATGAATTTTTTTTCTTTTTTTGGCTGAGACAGGGTCTGGCTATGCAATTCAGGCTGGCCTTGATCTCACTTTGTACCCCAGGCTGGTCAAGAATGTACTTGCAACAATTCTCCTGCCTCAGCTTCCCAAGTGCTGGGATGATGGGCGTGCACCACTATGCCCAGCTTGAGGCTTCTTGTACGGGATTTCTAACATTAAAAATTGCATTTTCACTGGGCATGGAGGCACAAGCTTGTAATCCCAGCACTCGGGAGGCTGAGGCAGGAGAAATGCTGAGCTCAAGGCCAGCCTAAACTGCATAGTGAGACCCTGTCTGAAGAGACTATATAATTTTCACCAGGTATGTGGCACACGCACTTGGGAGACTGATACAGGAGGATCACCATGAGACTGAAGCCCATTTGGGCTACATAGTCAGTTCAAAGCCAGCCTGAAGTACAGAGAGACCTTGTCTCCAAACAAACCAATCAACCTGTATTTCCTAGCCAGATATAGTGGCAAGCAACTATAATCCCGGCACTGATGGACGATGAGGCAAGAAAATCACAACCTCAAGTCCTGCCTGGATAACTTGGCAAGACCGTTTCAAAATAAAAAATAAAGGGCCAGGGATACAGCTTAGCAGCATACACACCTGCCTGCAAGTATAAGGTCCCAAGTTTAATCCCCGGTACCAAAGTAAGTAAATAAAATAAATAAAAAGGGCTGGTAATATAGTTCAGTGTTGGAGCATTTATAAGTTCCATCCCCATACTGGGGAAAAAAGTGTCTATAAAGCAAGGAAGGCAGTGCAGCTCAGTGTTAGCACCAGGCCCGGGTCAGACCATTAGTTCAATCCCCAGTACTGCAAGAGGGGGAAAGTAACAGAAATAAAAAGCCAGAAACTGCGTACTTGTTATAAATTCATACACCAAAAATAAAGCACAATCTAAACAAAGTATTTGTGCTTCCTTATTGTCCAACAGCAGCTTTAGAGGTTTTCTATGAATTCAGACCTATATACTACACCTTTAACTTCTTTACCCTGCCCTCCAATCTGTTGCTAAAGTGAATAATGCAATACACTCTTTAAGCAATCTGTAAACTTACTTCTCTAAATATCCAAAGATTTCCACTTTTTGCCAATATAAAGACCTAAATGTCCAAAAATTATGGTCAGATGGAAAAATGTACAGTATGAAGACTGCCTAATAAGAACTTTGTGGGGCTGGTG
This sequence comes from Octodon degus, assembly GCF_000260255.1. Taxonomy (NCBI): domain Eukaryota; kingdom Metazoa; phylum Chordata; class Mammalia; order Rodentia; family Octodontidae; genus Octodon; species Octodon degus. The sequence goes on along the minus strand of NW_004524648.1, from coordinate 1,733,464 downwards.
AGACGGCTCAGTGATCTAAAGCACCTACTTGGAACAAGTTTAGCAAAGCACAGGGACCGCGGTTCAATCCCCCAGCACCACATGCCAGCCAGCCCCGCCCCCTGGTGGGCTGAGCTGGCCACACACACACACACACACAAATTAAAAAAAAGAACTTTGTATCTTTCCCTTGGGCTACAATTACTCTTTAGCATAAATTATATACACGCAGCTATAACAGCTTATAGATTTCCTACTATAGTTGAGATCTACTCTAGATCATATTCCACACTGAAAATAACCAATCTGGAGCAGAGAGGTAGCATATACCTGTTAATCCTAGCACTCCGGAAGCTAAAGCAGGAGGAGTCTTCAGCGGGAGGCTAAAACTGGGCTACATGAGGCCCTGTCTTGAAAAACCAACACCAAACAACTTTTTTTTTTTTTTTTTTTTTTTTTAACAGGGTCTCATCACATAGATCAGACTTGTACTGATCTTCCCTGTTTTTCAGCCTTCCAAGCACTGGGATTAAAGGTGTCACCATGCCCAGTCTCAGTCGCCATCTCAGCGTGCCCAGGGGCAGGACTGGCACTGCACATGGGATCGAATCCCAGTTCCTGCCAGGTGCTTTAGTCTGCTGAGCTATCTGGTCGGTCCTCAAACCAACTTTTTATTTCATATTTTAATTGGCTCTTAAATAGTTTCTCACTCCAGGGATCTAGGGAGAGTGTATCTCAGTGGTAGAGTTCATGCTTTGCCTAAGCAAGATCCTGAGTTTAATATTCACCATCTTCCCTTCCGCAAACCACAAGTGTCCCTAGAGAAAATAACTATTTGTGTTAAGAAAAGAGCACAGCTGCTTGTGGGGCCACGTACCTGTAATCCCAGCATTTGGGGAACTGTCAGCAAAAGGCTTGAAAACCCAGACAGCATAAAATTGTGGCTAGCCTAAACAGCAAGATCCTAACATACACACCCACACCCACACCCCCCTGGCTGGCACAGTGGTGGATGCCTATAATCCCAGCTGCTCAGGAGACTAACAGCAGGATTATAAATTTGAGGCCAGCCTAAGCAATTTAGGAAGATCTTATCTCAAAATAAAAAAAGTATTAAAGCTATTGTTCAGCTGTAGAGTGCTTGCCTAGCATGCTCAGAGCCCTGGTTCAATTCCTTCTGTTATTTCCGGTTATGTCAAAGTCTGTTTAAAGCCAGGCATAGTAGCACCTGGGAGGCTGAGCCAAGAGGATTCAAATTTAGGGCCGGAAAGATAGCTCAGTAGAACAAGTGCTTGCCTGGAAGCACAAGGTCCTGAGTTCAGTCCCCACTACTGTAAAAACAAAACAAAACGAACAAACAAACAAAAACCAAGAGAATTCAAATTTGAAACCCCACCTGGGCAGCTTCAAAATGTTGGAGGGAAAAAAAAAAAAGTCAAAAAAGAAAAAAAAAGAACAAGAAAAAAACAGGCATTCAAATGTTCTTGCTCTATTCCACAGCTACTACTACTAGGACTGAAGGGAAGAAGGGTCAGGCCTCCAAGTTCAGTTGTCTACTGTACATACCTGAAGAGCAGTAGGTAGCAGCCACCAAGGTGATCAGGCCAGATTTGATTTCAAGGGCATTGAAAGGGAACAAAAATTGTGCATGGCAAGAGTAAAAGCCATAAGGTTCAGCCACCTACAGCCCTACTGAAGATTTCCCTTCTATTATCAACACTGAGCGACTAAGCTACTTTATGACATAAGCACTTTATCTTAAGCCACTTAGGGACAATATTCCAATATTCTACACTCATCATCATCTCTGATCCTTCTAATTAATGAAAGCAAACATTTACTAAGCAACTTAACTAGCTTACTACATGGATTTTTTTAAATACAGAAGCTCATTAAGCTGCTTGTGCTGGCCCTAAACTTGCAATCCTCCTGCCACAGCCTTGCAGACGTGTGCCACTTTGTCAGACTATGCATTATTTCATTTATTTCTCACAAAAGCTAGCTAACATAATTATCTCTATTCAATGAAGGAACAGATTCCCAGGGAGTGTGACTTTCCCAGGGTCACAACAAAGTACGACTCAGGACTGTGATCTGAACCCAAGGGGACTGCTGATCCTGTGCTCCTAGCCACTTGTCAGCTGCCTTCTTAACCCATTAGCCACTCAGGGTCCCCAGTGCCCAGCACCCTGATTTCCCTGAACCTAACCCCTTACCTCTCCCCAATAGTCTGCTAACAAAACCATTCCTAAGCCATCAGTAAAATCCATCTGCTTTCTTCACCCCACACTAAGTAGCTGAGTGCTTCTGGGAAGAACAATATCTTCTTACAGTTGCCTTCATTTTCATTTCTTTCTTTCTTTTTTTTGCAGTACCGGGGATTGAACTTAGGATCTTGAGCCTGCCAGGCAGGCACTTATGTCACTGAGCTATCCCCGTAGCCTTTGTTCTCGTTTTTTGAAACCTACTAGCCCTCAACACACCTGCCAATGACTCGGTTTTTTTTCTTTTTCCATGAGACTATAGCTCACTGTGTAGTTCAGGCTGGCCTTGAACTTACTGTGTAGCTCAGGCAAGCCTGGAAGTCATGGCAACCCTCCTGCTTCAGCCCCCCAAATGCCGGGATTGCAGGCGTGCACCACCATGCCCAGCTGCTCTCAGTTTCTTGAACATTCACATCAACCATATCACTATCCTTAAGGACACTGTGCACACCCCAAGCCAAGCTGAAAACGGTAAGATCCTGTTTTTACCTTGCACTAAACTATCTCATCTATGCCGACCACTTTCCTGTGAGGTGCAGAGAATGTTTTCCTCTACTTGCCCTTTATCCCTATGCTGCAACTCTGCTCCATCAACGATTACACTTCTGGCTGTCATCTGAACTGCTACTGGCTCCTCAATTTAAACACATCCATGCGGCTCCCATTCAAAACACCCGCCTTGACCTACGGCTTCCTCTAGGTGGCATCCACCATTCTAACTCCATCGCTAGCAAACAGCCTTTGCTGTCTCCTCTCATTTCCCATAAAGCCTCATCCACTGCCATCTGGCTTCCATCCTCACTATTTCTGAAACAGCTAAGGTCACGAATGACGTCCTAACTGCCAAGTCCAGTAGGTACTTTTCAGTCCTTATCTAACTAAAACGCTTAGGCAATCGACACTGTTAAGCAGCTCCTCCAGTTCTGGACATGCATTCTTGCCAGCCTTGCTCCTCTGCCCAGCGCTCTCCCACCAGGCCGGACCCCAGTGCTTCTGGGTGCTCCCCTGGCCCCCATTTGCCCCTCTATTCATCTCACTCTACATTCTTCCTGGTGGTTGTGCTCACTCAGGCTTTCAGTCTTTATGCCAACAAATTCCTAAATCTGTATCTCCAACTCAGCTTCACCAAGTTGCACACATACACACACATATACATATACACATAGGTGTGTCTCAGAATTGAATATAAACACCTGCTGCACCACTCCATCTGGACAGTCTCACAAACTTCCAACTTTGTAACTCTTAAATTTACTTCTTGGCCCCCTTCAACCTGTTTTAGGGCTGAGAATACAGCTCAGTGGTAAAGAGCACTTCCCCAGTATGTTGAAGGGCCTAGGTTCAACCTCCAGCCCCCAAAGCCAGAAACAAACTGGACAGAGCGACACATACTCATGGATCTAACTACTCTAGTAGTCAAGAGGACAAGAATGTTTTGAGTTCAGGAGTTTAAGACCAGCCAGGGTAATATACTGTCTTGAAAAGAAAACAAACAGGGCTGGAGAGATGGCTCAGTAGAATAAGTGCTTGTCTGACAAGCACAAGGGCCTCAGTTCAATCCCTGGTTCCGCAAAAAAGAAAACAGAAAAAGAGAGAAAGGGAGTGTAACTTTTTTTTTTGGCGGAACCAGGGATTGTACTCAGGCCCTTGTGCTTGCCACAAGCACTTATTCTACTGAGCTATCTCCCCGGCCCCAGATGTTGTAAATTTAAGACTAGCTTGGGCTACTTAGTTCAAGCCCAGCCTGAACTATACTGTGAGACCCTGTCTAAAAAAGAAAAAAAAAAAAAAAAAAAAAGAAAGGACTGGGGAGATGGCTCAGTGGAATAAGCGCTTCCCTGACATGTGCAAGGGCCTGAGTTCAATCCCCAGTTTCACAAAAAAAAAAATCAATTCCTGTTCCCCTCTTCCCCTCTCCTTATTTCTAGACTGTAGACTTTGCAGACTGAATCTAGTATTTGCACTGATTCCCATTTGATATGGCTTTATGAACATGTCTCACTATAGTTTTCTGATCAAGTATCTATATCTCCAACTAAATAGTGAGTTCATAGGTTAAGAATTCAATCTTACATTTAGTATCTAGTGCATGTCCAATGCCTAGAACACAGCTACCTACCATGAGTTCTACTAACATGAATTTTACTAATTATTGTCTAGACCTTGGCTTCCCCTTTTCTGGAGGAAAGACCACTCTAAAAAAACAAAGTGAGCTGGAGGTACAGCTCAGTGGTAAGGCACTTGCCTAGCATGTGTGAGGCCCTCAGTTTGATCCCCAAGTACTGAAAAAGCTAATGAATTAACTTATTTTTTTCTCTGCACTATAGTCCAAAAAAATGTGTCATGAGAAGTTTTAGGTAATTCCCCACCACAGTATTTGTGAATTGAATCCAGTGCCTTCAACCTAAAGTGTATCCCCAGGGCATTTAACTTCAAGACAAAATCTTACTAAATCCCCAGGCAGGACTTAAGCTTAATATCCTATTGCCTCAGCTTTCCAGAGTGGAAAGATTATAAGCATGTACCACCATACCTGTTTTTTTTTTTTTTTTTTTTAAATGTTATTTATTTATTTGTGTGTGTGTGTGGCCAGCTCAGCCCACCAGGGGGCAGGGCTGGCTGGCATGTGGTGCTGGGGGATTGAACCGCGGCCCCTGTGCTTTGCTAAGCTTGTTCCAAGTAGGTGCTTTAGACCACTGAGCCATCTAACCAGCCCTTTAAATGTATTCTTTGTTGAAATACTCTTTGTTTGCTTGGCAGAACCGGGGATTGAACTCAGGCACTTGTGCTTGCCAGGCAAGCGCTTATTCTACTGAGCCATCTCCCCGGCCCACCATACCTGTTTTAGATAAAAAAAATTAAGCTAACAAAATGCTTCCTGGAGCCTGGCATGGTGATACATGTTTATAGTCCCAATATCTGGAAGGCTAAGGAACGAGAACTGCCAGGAGTTTGGGAACAGCATGAACTGTACACTGAATTCAAGGCCAACCTGGACTACATAGCGAGACCATATCTCACAAAACAACAATAAAAAAAGTGGGGGGGGGTGGAGTGGAAGCTGGGCATAGTGGTGTGGGGCTAAACTCCCAGCACTCAGGAGTCTAAGGCAGAAGGACTGATATGAACTCAAGTCAAGCCTGAACTACATAATGAGACTCTATCTCAAAAAACCAAACACCAGAGCCAGTGAGATAGCTCAGTGGACTAAGCGCCTGCATAGGCAAGCATAGGGATTGGGTTTGATCCCCTGCACCACATGTCTGCAACAGCCCCACCCCCAGGCACACTGAGCTGGCCAGAATGGTCATGGAGGCACATGCCTGTAATCCGAGAGCCGGAGAGACTGAAAACAGGAAAATCACTAAGAGTCAAAGCTCTGTAATGAGACCCTATACCAAATACATTAATAAAAGTGAAACTCAAACACAAAAAAACCCCAGAGAAAACCTTCCTAAAATATATAAAGCCCTGGTGTGGTGGTGCATGTCAGTAATCCCAGCACTGGGAGGCTCAGGCCATGCTGGGGCACACCTGTAATCCCAGCTCTTGGGAGGCTGAAAACAGAATTACTGTAAGTCTGATCTGGGTAGTCAGACCCTTGTCCTAAGTCACTGCAAATTCAAGACCAGCCTGGGCTACAAAATGAGCTCAAGGCCAGCCTGAACTGCACAGCGGGATCCTGTCTCCAAAAGAATTCTTTTTTTTTGTGGAACCGGGGATTGAACCCAAACTTGCCAGGGAAGCACATATTCCACTGAGCCATCTCCCCAGTCCCTCCAAAAGAATTCTAAAACCTAAAAGTAGGGCTGCAGGGATAGCTCAGTGGTCTAAGTACCTGCCTAGGAAAGCACAAGGACCTGGGTTCGATCCTCATGGCACACGAGCCCTGTCCTTGAGCGCGCTGAGCCAGTCACCCAGTCATGGCATGGTGGCACACACCTATAATCCCAGTGCTTGGGAGACTGAAAATAGGAGGATCACTGTAAGTCTGAGCCATGCAGTGAGACCCTATACCAAATACATGTAAAAAACAAAACAAAACCCTAAAAGTAAATAAAATAGATAAAGCACTACACCTATGTTGCATATTTAAAGACAAAAAGTTTATTTTTTTAAATTATTATTTATTTGTGTGTTTGTGTATGTGTGTGTAGCCAGCTCAGCCCACTAGGAGGCAGGGCTGGCTGCCATGTGGTGCTGGGGGATTGAACCGCGGTCCCTCTACTTTAGTTAAGTTTGTTCTAAGTAGGTGCTTTAGACCACTGAGCCATCTCACCAGCCCCAAGACAAAAAGTTTAGAACGAAAGGAAATGTTATAGGTACAAGTTATTCTAAGTGAAACCAGATTAAGGTAACTTTTCTAAAACATGTAAAAATTTAAGTACTCAAGGTCAGACATACAGTGGCATAAGTGCCTGCCTGGCAAAGTCCTAAGTTTAATCCCTGGTACCACAAAAAAACCCAGAAAAAAACCCCCAAATCTAAGTATACATAATTAATTCCTCAGAGTCTCAATCAACTTCAGGTGCCTTCAACAAGGCCTTGTAAGAAAGTACAGAGAAACTGGGGAGATAGCTCAGTGGAATAAATGCTTGCCTAGCAAGTGCAAGGTTCTGAGTTTGATCCCTGGTACCACCAAAAAAAAAAAAAAAAAAAAAAAGAAAAAAGACAAAAGAAAGCGTAGAGAAATAAAGACACTTAGTAAGAATGGCTTTTTATAGGTACTCTATACTACTACTTGAAACATGTTATATAACTTGACTAACAGGCCTCTGGGAAATGCAAAAATGATGCTGTCTTTAAAACAATATTGGGGCTGGTGAGATGGCTCAGTGGTCTAAAGCACCTACTTAGAACAAGCTAAGCAAAAGCACAGGGACCGCGGTTCAATCCCCCAGCACCACATGCCAGCCAGCCCCCCCCCATGGGTTGAGCTGGCCATACACACACACACACACACACACACACACACACTAAATTTAAAAAAAATAAATAAAACAATGTTTAGTGGGCCGGCCAGATAGCTCAGCAGACTACAGCACCTGCTAGGTAGAGCACAGCAGCCAGGGTTCAATCCCTGGCCTCTGTGCTGGCCCTACCCCCAGGGCACACCGAGATGGGGTGTGGTGGGGCACACTCGTAATCTCAGCTCTTGGGAGGCTGTGAACAGGAGAATCATTACAAATCCAATCTGTGCAGTCAGACCCTGTAGACCTTGTCCTAAATACATACATACATAAAACAACTTTTATTTAATTTAGCATCTTCACAATTGCTTAGATGTTGAATGCCGAATGCCTACAAGGAATTCTCAGACAATAGCAATCTACCTGGCTACCCCATAAAGTACAGAGACTGGTGCACTAAGCAAAGCTGGGAAGAAAAAGAGTTCAAGCTAGCGGAATAGTGGAAAGAGATGTGAGCTGAACAGAGGATACAAGTGAAACTGGGCCAGGGGCTTTATATACCTTGGTGAAAGTGGTGGAGCCCGAGGCCATCAGAATTTGGCGCACACGGTTGTGGAAGCGCTGCATTGATTCATCGTCCACGCGCAGGAAACACTGAGCTGTCCGCTCCTTAGTAACCTAAACCACAAAGGCAGGGTTAACTCATCTGTGGAAGGCAACATGGGCAAGGATCAAGTCTGACAACCAATAAGCCCGACCCACTACCAAGGCTCGATGGCCTGCAACTGAAAATAAATGCTTATATTCTTCACCCGGATTTAACCTGGAGGTAGGTTAGTAATGTGTTGCTCCCAGCCCTCTTCCCAGGCTGTACCTCATTCTGTAGGTTCCAGACCCCATCCTTATGGGTGAACTCCTCGTAGCTGGTGCGGCATTTAGGCAGGATACGACATTCAAAGCCACACATGTTAAACAGCAAGTTGGGGTTGTCCTTACTATACACAGACACAAAGCTGTTCTCCCACTGAACTGTTGTAACGGATCGTGGAAGACGGTTCTTGATGTCCCAGAAAACTGCCCGACCCCTGCCCAGAGGGAACATATGATCACATTAATATCCTGCAAGAACTTCCTTCAAAGGCCACACAGATGATACCCTAACAGGGTGATGCTCACCCTGAGGTGATATCCTAACAGGGCAACACTCATCCCAAGGACACAACTAGCTCCGTGCCCTCTAATTGCTCTATGGGTTGTTAGGCTAACGTCCTTGCAGCTGCTCCAGCCCCCACTTAAGACTCACAAGTTGACATCATGCTTCATGAGGCGCATGCGGGCATCTCGGGGCCAACACTTCTTGTTATTATAGCCAACGATGTTTTCATTGTTGGGGTCAGGATGCTCTGTCAGGTAGCGTTGGATCAGGTCCCGAGCCTCATCTGCTGTGAATCTACAGTACACAAGGTACTCTGTTGAGGCCCAATGACACCAAGACCCTGAGGTCCCCAACTCTACAGGTGTGACCCCACCCCACTCCCAGACTTCTTTCTACTTAACACCCCACCCTGCAATGAGAACTAAGATATCACTGCTACTTTCAGAGCAGGCTATATGCCTCCACACCATGCTGCAAAGAGCTGCTCACCTGAAGAAAATATGGATGCGGTCAATGTATCTACAGAAGAGTCGGATGGGGTGGGCAGCCTCCGTGGCTATGTCCTGGAAACTGAGGAAGTCATTTGGCATCTGCGGAGGCCCAGCCATCTCACTGGCCCGGTGCAATCCCAACACCAGCAAATCCATCACCAGGCCATAGTACTGCACAATGAATGAGGCAAACTGCAGGCCTCTGATGATCCCATATGAATTAGTGTGGTTCATGTCCTAGAAAAACAAAAAAACTGCAACCTTCGGCCACATTCCAGGCTTTTCCTAGTTCAACCTCTTTTGTTCTCCCTTCAGCAAATCTTAACTGAACTAGCTGGACCACCCCTCCACCTCACAACTCCTTGCTACTATGCCTCCAAACACACCTTATAGTTGATGACAACATTGTTCTTGGCAGTCATATAGTCAGCTATGTTGTGGTCCACAATGAGTCGCAGCAGCCTATTCAGCAGGGTTAAGTCAATCTTTTCATACATCTTCTCAAAACGAGATTCCAGCATGACATTGCACTCGCCCTCACTGGTCTCCCACACATCCTGAAGGTTATTGATGCCTAAAGAATAGGCATGACAGGTCCCCAGCAGGTTAGACATTCCCTTTCAGGACTGGTACCCACAGAAACTATGAACACACTCCAAAACACAATTCCACTACCACTCCATTCTTTCACTCAGATCATTACAATTGTCAGCTTTGTTAGCTTAATATCAATACTATTCTTGTTACAACAACAACAACAACAACAACAACAACAACAACAAGTGAACCAATCATGCTGCACAGATGAGAATTTAGACGTATAGATTAATTCACTCCTCTTTTTCCTCAGGGAATGATTCCAGATGTTTTACCTTGGCACCACTTGTAAACAAGCAGTGGAGGTGGTTCTGTGTCAGCAGGCTTGATCCAGGGAGGGAAAAGGCGGCGCTTGTCTGCTTCATACCACAGGTACTGGTCTAGGTATGCATCAGTTATCTTCTCCAGTGGTTCCACATCATACACTGGCACCAGGTGGCTATAGAGATCCATGAACTCAATGCCCACCTATGGAACAAGAAATTGAGTCTCACCAATCCACAGATCACCTGGTAGTGTGGGCAGCAAGAACAAATAGCATAGCATGAAAGAACATGGGAAACATCTCACTCACTTCTTTAAAGGCTCTCTGTGTGAGGAGGTGACGCTTGATGCGGGACAATGCCTCGTGAGGGTTATCATAGGCTTGCTCAATCAGACCTAGCTCCTCCCTCTGAGACTGGTTTAACCGAGATTTCACACTGACAAAGAAATAGGAAAGGTGAATAAAAATAAACCAAGTGGATACCAAATGCAGAAAGCACTGGGGCTAAGTTTTTCTTTGGACTGACTGATGACATTCTGCTACAGTTCCCAGCAGGAACCCATCCATCTACCCCACTCCTCACCTGTAAGCTTCCTTGAGTCGCTCCAAAGCCAGGATAAGCAACTTCGTGTCATGCTTGTAGGACAGTGGAGGGAACGGGATGGGTGAGAACCTACGGCTTTCCAACCAATGCACAGTGGTGGTATACACTGCCACTGCTTCCTCTGCTGTGATATAAGGCCCATCCTGCAAGGTGATTTGAAATTAGCTTCCCACCATACCTAAAAGCCAGGGCAGAGCAGGTTCCCAACTCTGGAGTCCACCCTCCCACCTAGACCCCCCAACACCCAGCCCAGCCTTCTCTGTCGAACCTTCAGGTAATTGTGCTGCCGCTCCTGTTCTGCCTTCAAGTAGAGCCGAGTAAGACGGCCCAGGTTCTTTTTGCAAACAGTCTTGTCCACAGTGGCCCCTCGACGGATCCGCTCTCGGTTATAGTGGGCAGTGTTGGTCCACCAGTCAGCTTTGGCCTTCACATATCGAAGGATCATATTCTCTATGGGTGTTGGCAGTCCTGGGACCTAAGAGTAAAAAGGCACAATGATAAAGTGACATAAGTCATAGTCCCCAAAGGCATGTGGGAATGGAGATCCTAACCTCAGGACCACAGGTGGCCATGCTCCCTTGGAGCTGGAGAGAAGCCTACCTTCCAGGGAATGTTAGCCTTCCAGCAGCGCCAGGCTTCACTGAGGTGCTGCAGGATTGTTCGGGCCTTGTTCTGTTTGATCCCCTCAGGCATCATGTCCAGAATGTCATGCATCACAGCTGCTCGAAGCTCAAGGTCAAAATGGGACTCCACTCGCTGCTTCGTCACTGTCTTTGCTACCCCTTTCGAGTGTCGGCCTAGAAGTGAAGTAATGGTCTAGGTGGTATCAGTGGACATTAACAAAATATCCTTATGTGCAATACATACAAAACCAAAACTCCCAGCCAGGCACAGAGGTACATGCCTATAATCTTGGCAGTCTAGGAGACTGGGACACAATTACAAACTGGAGCCCAGACTCGACACATTACCAAGACCCTGTCTCAAAAAAGTTGGAGGGACTGGTGCAAAGGCCATGGATTCAATTTCTAGTGGTACAACAAAATTATTCACAACTATGCTTCTAAGAACTTCCATTCCTGCAAATGAATGCTGACCTCAAGCCTCAGAGAAGCCCAAGAAAGAGAACCGTGGGGTTCTTACATGACAGTAGGAAACAGATAAAGAATAGCAATAATGGGAGATGTTTGACAAAGAAAACTACCTACCTTCAAATTGTCGGGCTAGGAGATTGCCCAGCCACCGCTCTAGCAAAGGGGTAATGCCACGCATGAAGAACAGCCAGACACGCCAGCCAGCAGCCCAGAAGCCACAGCCAGGGCCTTTCCCCACAGGGCCCTACAATCGCAAGCACACATCAAGAACACAAGTCAACAACTCATTCAGACAAAACACAAAACAGGGCAGGCAGGCTGAGGATAGAGCTCACTGGAAGCACTCTATCACATGTAAAGCACTGGATTTGACCTCAGCACCATAAAAATAAAAAACAGTATGAAAAAAAGAAAACTGGGCCAGGCATGGTGGCACACGCCGATAATCCCACCACATAAGAGACTGAGGCAGGAGGATCATTGCAAGTTCAAGACCAGCGTGGACTACAAAGTGAGCTCAAGGCCAACCTGAGCTGCATAATGAGACCCTGTCTCAAAAAGACAAAGAAAGAAAGAAAAAGAAAAAAAAGCCAGGCACAAGTATGGCAAAAGAAATACACAATGAAAGTAAAAGAAAACGATTTAGGACCCAGCATTTAAAACAGGGAGCATTGCCAGGCCTGGAGGCACCCAGTGGTAGTCCCAGCACTTGGAGGCTGAGACAAGAAGATCAGAAGTTTAAGATCAGCTTGGGCAATTTACCAAGACTCTATCTAAAAAAAAAAAAAAAAAAAAGATGGGATTGTGGCTCAGTACACACACACACAAAACCCAAAGCCAACAAAAACTACCATGTGTTTGCTTTGGTAGCACATATACCAAAAAACAAAAGCCACCATAAAAATGAAAGTGAGATGCCAGGGAGATGGCTCAGTGGAATAAGCTCTTCCCTGGCAAGCTTAAGAACCGGAGTTCAATCCCCGGTTCCACCAAAAAAAGAAAAAGAAACTTGGAAAGAGACTAAAACTCTGGCCTATGCTCTCTTCTAAACTCAGAGTCAGAGGGGATGCGGAGATGGCTCAGTAGAATAAGTGCTTGCCTGGTAAGTACAAGGGCCTGAGTTCAATCCCTGGTTCTGCCAAAGGGGTGGTGGGGAGGCACAGGGAAACAAAAAAAAAAAAGGGTGGGGGAGATAGCTCAATAGAATAAGTGCTTGCCTGGCAAATGCAAGGTCCTGAGTTCAATCCCCAGTACCAAAAAAAAAAAAAAAAAAAAAAAAAAAAAAAAAAAAAAAAGCAACAGAGGTAGGTTGGTGGGAAAGTGTTGAGATTCACAAAGTGAAAATAAACATGACACACTCCTAACTTCTACAAACTAGTCCTGGATGAGTCCTAACTAGATGTAAAACTGAAAGGAAGCCAAAGGGGACCAGGTCTCACCGTATTGAAGCGGTAATAGATGAGATGCTTCAAGTCCTTGCACATGCGGATCTGTCGCATCAGCTTGTATTTGTATCGATACATGCCTGTTAACTGCCCCACGTGGGCAAATATGTACTGCAATCCATCTGCCAACTGCAACACAATTGTGCAATGAGATGAGCTCAAGCCAGCCCCATGCTCAGCACAAGCTTCATCCAGCTTTCCCACCTGGGCAGAGTAGGAGATACCTGGTCTTACCTGGAAGGCATCCACATTGCCCAGTCGATACTGAACATGACTGTCCACAACCAGCTTTGTTAAACGCAGTACTTCCCGGCACAGATGGAAAGCATTCCCGAAACGGGATTTCTTTCTTTCCTGAAGATGTCAAGAACACAAAGAACAGTAATGACCAATGGTCCCAAATGGACACAGGTCACAATGAAACTAGTCATCCTCCCCTAAGCCCAGGAGAGCCCTAAGTCCAACGCAGGCACCTTGGTGGTGAGGGTCTTCACAGGCTTGAGGTTGAAGTTGTAGTCCAGGTGCAGGTAGTTGAGGTTTTTACGGTGGATGAGAAGGTTGAGCATGTTGTAGCCCTGACGGCAAACTTGCAGTCCCACTTCTACCCAGTCCAGTTTTGTGGATTGAAAGAATTTGGTAGCTTTAAAAGATCGGAACAAATACCTATGGTGGGAATAAAGAGTGAGAGTCTACTAATTACGTATGAAACAGAACTTACAGTGTGACCCTTGAGCACTTTACCTCTTCTTTTGGGCCTTAGGTGGCCGATGCTTCAGAGCATTCAGCACATAGTACTTAAGCAGCTTCTGGTAGGAGACTCTCACTTTCACAGGCTGCCCAGCAGGACAATGCTCCCGGTACCTGGGGAAACAAGCCCACCACTTTTCTCATCTCTCTTTCCAGACACTATACAAAAGGCTACACAGCCTCTTAGATGGAATCTTTCCTCCTACACATTTATTTTTTCCTTCTAAGTAGAAGCCTTACCAGTTCTTGACAAGGGGTATGTCCAGGGCCCGGCGGGTACGACCAGAGCGTAAATTGAAGGGCCGCGGGGCCCAAAGCAGGGCAATGCCATTGGCTGTGTTGTCTGTGTAGAGGGGTGTGTCCTTCAAGAAGGGCTCCACAAACTCTGGGAGCTCGAATTCTTCATCGTCATCTGGCAATGGTTCCTGGCTCTGCAAAAGGAACCCCCAAGGACTGAGCACCTAGTGATCTGATTTCAAATGGCAGGGAAACTCCAGGGCCAAACACAGTGGCTACATCTGCCAAGCAAACTGGGCTGCACAAGAGAAGATCTGGCAGCCAGGGCAAAGGAGACCAAGGAAATAAAGAACAAAACAGAAACAACCAGGAAAGCATCACTCTTTTTTTTTTCCCCTTTATTTGGCAGAACCGGGGATTGAACGTAGGCCCCTGAGCTTGCCAGGGAAATGTTTATTCCACTGAACCATCTTCCTGGCCCCTGGAAAGCATCACTCTTCACATGACAACTGGTTTACTACCCAAAGCCTCCCAAAGTCCCCACACTATTGAAAGTAAATCTGCAATCACTTCCTGCCCGAACTAAAAAAACTGGGTTTTAGGAAGGCATTAAAAGAAATATGTTCATGTTAAGAACACAGTAAAGTGGGGACTGGGGAAATAGCTCAGCATACAAGTGCTTTGCCTGGTAGGTACAAGGTCCTGAGTTCAATCCCTAGCACCAAAAAAGGAGAACCCGATAAGGAAAAAAAAAAAAAAAAAAATAGACAAGACAGGCAGGGCAGGGAGATAGCGCAGTAGAATAAGCGCTTGCCTAGCAAGCGCAAGGGACTGAGTTCAATTCCCGGTTCTGCCAAAAATAAAATAAAAAAAGAATTATCTGTGCTAAGGAAAAGCCTATAGTGATAGTTGTACAACTCCTGAGAATAAGCTAAAGTCATGAAAAATCATACATTGCAAATGTGTGATTTGTATACTATGTTAACTGGGTCTAAATAAAGCTTTTTTTTTTTAATTTTTTTTTTAAAGCACAACAGAATACAGTACAGACCCCCTAAGAGGCGGAGGGGGGGGTCCCTCTGGCAAGAGTTTATGTCAGGTGTCCCTTTCCATGTAAATGGAAACTTGCTTGGCTTATGCAAAGCCAAGTTTGAGCCTCAGCACCACACATGAAAAATAAAGAAAAGCACCCATTTTTCTCACCTTGACTGAATGCCTATGGGAAATTGGGTTAATCAAAGGATCAAAGTAGAAAGCTGGCAAGTCAGGATCCTCAGTTTTGATGAACACAACATTGGGAGTGTGGTACCTAAAGTAAAAGGAAGAATCAACCAAAGTTCCGCTGGGCTTTGGCCCAACCTAAATACCAGCCTTCTTTCCAAATGCTGTGTTCCAACTCTCTCACCAGGTAAGGTGGACATGGTGTGGAAGGTTGTTATATAAGTAAGGAAAAGCAATCTTGTACTCAGTGCGGATAGGCTGCCGTATGATGATCTTGTTAATATCATTGAATTCATTCCAGTCTTCATCCCTAGAATACAAATTTAAGAATCAGTAGGCTTGTTTGGAAGTTATGCCTGGATTTTTGTTTTGTATTTTAGTACAGAGTCTGCAAGATCTCACTGTAGGGATCGTCCTGTTTTCAGCCTCCCAAGGGCTGAGATTACAGGCCTAGGCCACCACACCTAGTCTCAGTCACCATCTCAGTGTGCCCAGGGGGTGGGGCTGGCATGGCACACTGGGGATCAAACCCTGATCACTGAACTTACCTAAGCAGGCACTTTAGTCTGCCGAGCTATCTGTCCGGCCAGCCCTTATGCCTGGATCTTAACGATCAAAATTAAAACTTTACTTGACCCTAGGTCACTAAAATCACTTTCACCAACTTACTGTAGGTTGATGTCTCGAACAAGAGGTTCAAATTTGGGGCCTCCAGGAATGGCCATGTTGAGTGCCTTGGAGGTAAAGAAGGCCTTTAGGTCAAACAGATAGAAATAGTTGTCATCTACCAAGTCTGTTAGAAGCTGATTAGCTAAGCGGTAGAGAGTGGACATCATAGGCAATGTGAACTGCCAACGCTGGTAAGTGGAGCCATTAACGTACCTAGGAAAGAAAAGAAGGTCTGTCCATGAAGCTGGAAGGCAGCAACACCACCCCACCTACTGCTCTCCTTACCCCTCCACTCACTTCCTGCTGTCTCTCAATGGCTGGTGGTCATAGAACCAGTCCAACACAGGGGCATCCTCCTCAGGGTCCAGCTCCAGCTGAATGGCTTCTAGTGGCTCAACATCTAGGATGTTGTCAGCATAGTCCAAGGGAGGTTCCTCATCATCAAAAGGGGGGAACCGCATCCTTTTGAAATGCCTCCTGTCTCTTTTTTCTCGACGCATCATAATCCACATTGACCTAGAAGAGTGTGGTATAAGTTTTTATCCACTGACTCTCAACCACCCCCCCACCCCCCTCACCATCACCACATCCCACTCCTCTCACCCCCACTGGGAGATATAGACTGGCTCAATGACCCAGGGAATCTCGTTGACGAAGGAAATGGCTCCAGTGATGTGGTACAGAACAGGCACATCCCGAATCTGCTCCCAAGGCATAGGCATGTTCTCCAGAAGCTTAAGGACAGCATGTGGCATGTACTTTAGGGCACTGTCACATTAAGAAGAAAGAAGATTATCAGAAATGACAAAGTCATCTGCCACTTATCCTATGCTGAGAACTCAGATACCACAATACCACGTTCCACAGAAAATTATATCTTATATTCCATAGTACATGGGTCCTCCATGAAGAGTACTGCCTCCATCTCCACCTCCACCATGTGCCCCTCTGCCTCTTAAGCTTCACAGTCCTACAATACTGCAAAGGAGTCCCTCTCACCAATTGTTCCTCTGAAGATCAGGCTGCTTTACATGCTTTCCCCTCTAAGCCTTCCCAAATGTTCATCACATTTAAGTATTTTTGAGATGTGTATGGCAGCACAGATCTATAATCTCAGCTACTCAGAAAACTGAGACAGGAGGATCATAGGCTTAAAGCCAGTCTGGGCAATTTAGTAAGAACCTGTCTCAAAATAATTATGGCTCGGGCCACAGTTCAGTGTTCTCTGAGTTCACACCCCAGTACTATACAATTCCCCCCCACTCCAAATAAAGCATCTGCCTGGCAAGAGCAAGGACCCAGATTTGATCTCTGATACTGCATGCTATCTAAGTTTGAGCTGCATAGTGAGACCGTGTACCAAATAAATAAATAAATCTTTTTTTTTAAATTTATTTTATTTATGTGGGGGGGGGCAGCTCAGCCCACCAGGGGGCGGGGCTGGCTGGCATGTGGTGCTGGGGATTGAACC
>NW_004524648.1:1711926-1715530 GCF_000260255.1 Octodon degus | reverse complement strand
AAAAAAAAAAAGTTGTCTACTGTGGATCTTACTCTACTCAATGAAACATTTTATTTATTTCATTTATTTTAGACAAGGTCACATTATGTAATTTAAGTTAGTCCTGAACACATTATATAGCCAAGGCTGGCCTCAAACTCACAACCTTCCCGCCTCAACCTCCTGAATACTGGGATTACAGGCATGCACTCCCCTATCCGGCTTAAAATTTTTTTTTCCCTTCTCTTTTGAGAGGGGATCTCACTATATAGCTCACACTGGTCTTGATTTCCCTACTCAGTTCATGGTGGTCTTGAGCTTGTGGTGGTCCTCCTGCCTTAGCCTACCAAGTGCTGTTTGGTCTACAGAAATATGCCACTACTTGGCCTTAGAGGGTATCTTATACTGTCACTGCATCAACAGGAGCAGATCAGGAACAGAAGCCAGAACAAAACCCTGAATAACTGGTAAATCTGAATGTTATTACAGAATTTTGGTTGTTTTCTCCTTACTCTTAACAAGATGGGCTGTCAAAAGAGTTCTATCCCAAGATAACAGAGCATCTAAGACTGTAAACTATATTACAGAGAAAAGAAAAAGACCAAATTCCAAGTGATGTTATTCCAGGATGTTCCTTACCCCAAATAGACTCTTTTGTCATGGCGAAACTTCCTATTGGTCATGTCTCCATGGTCTCTTATTATCTTCCTGACATGCTCTGGCGGCATATCTTCCTTCTGAGCATCCACAAATCCAAACTTCCGTTTTTCTGCATAGCGCTTGGCCTGCAACTGCTGCCATTTTCGGGCTACAAAAGTACTTAAGTTTAAAAGACCAAACGACCACTGCCCGCACTTGGTAAATTCCTGTCAAAGCATGCAAGGGAGGCGCACTCCCTGCCAATTTCTCATCCATTGTACTTATTACATGACATTTTTTTTTTTTTCTTGCGGAACCGGGGATTGAACTCAGGCCCTTGCGCTTGCCAGGGAAGCGCTTATTCCACTGAGCCATCTCCCCAGCCCCTTGACATTTTTATTACTTAAGATTTCCTTTTCTTTTTCCCCGTCCCCAGGATTTTCATTATCTATTTTCCATTGTAACTTTTTTTTTTTTTTTCCGGAATCGGGGATTGAACTCAGGCTCTTGCGCTTGCCAGGGAAGCGCTTATTCCACTGAACCATCTCCCCATCCCTTCCATTGCAATTTTAATCCTGTACGGATTTATATTATTCATTACACTACCGCCTGCAGATAGGCGCTTAAAACGTTTTAACTAAATAAAAAATGCAATACGGCTGACAATGAACCTACCAAAACATACGGAAAGGGGGTAGTCTGTAAACCCACTTGCGCGCAGGCGCACACCCGTTGTCCCCAGTCCCCGCGCGCCGTTCCCACTATTTCACCTTTCTCCTGCAGCTTCTCCTCCGACATGTAATCCGGCAGCGGGGCTAGAGGGCCGGGTACCGGGTTACCCGGCCCCCGGTATGGAAATACTCCGGCCATTCCCGGAGAATCTAAAGGAGCGGCGAGAGAGAAAAATTAACGGGCAAGGCCTACATCTACAAAAGGCACAATTGAAATAGCCGGATATCCACAGCCTGCAGTCCCGCTCCGCTAAGAGCGCACGCATCCTGAGCTTGTCTATCCCACCGATTCATCCCGACCCAGCCACCCTCCCGCAAGCCGGGCCCTGTAAGCCGCCACGCACCCCACAGCTCTCACAGAGGCGGCCACTTTCTTCGCAATGCAATGGCGGCAAGCCTACGTCCCCTCCGCGTTCCCAACGCCAGGAAGTGCGCCACCAGGGTTCAGAGTTTGATCCAATAGGCGCCGACATGCTCAGATGGATCGGCGAGTAAGCCAATTAGAGTTGCACACTGCCCCGGAAGGGGTGGGTCCACAGGCGAAAAGGAGTTGAACGTAAGTGGGTGTGGTCAGGCTAGGCTCTAGACCTTCGCTCCGCGCTGCAGAAGCTGTGTGAGGGCCTTGAGGTAAACGTTATCTGTATCCCTTGCTCCTCGAGAGAGGAAAAGCATCAAACGTTCAACAGAGTTGTTAAAAGTTGCGCATCATTCTGTGTCTGTTCTCACAAATTCAGACTTAGTATGTGACTGGTTGCAAGTCAATTTGTACATATATCCGTTGACTCAGTTGTCTATTGAGTGCCCACTCTGTACAAGGTTTGAGGGTATAATAGGGAAAAGAGAACTTTTATAGACCTCATAGGGTAGCAGGACCGAAGACTAGAACTCAGGTTCGTGCAGTGCAACATGATGGGAGTTCACAAGTTGGGCATTAAGAACAAAACAAACAAGGGCTCGGTGGATTAAAGCGCCTGCTTAGGCGGATGCTGGGGCCTGCCGTGCGTGCGGGGCAAATGAGACTGGGCGTGGTGGGACGCGCCTGTAATCCCAGCGCTTGGGAGGCTGAAAAACAGGAGGATCACTGCAAGTCCGGTCTGTGTAGTGAGGCCCTGTAAACCCTGTACAAAATGCATAAAACACACACACACACACACACACACACACACACACACACGCACACACAGTGGAACATTTAACCTTGCCTACGTGATGGGAACTTAGTTCAGAGGTAGCGCATTTAGCTCTCTCTGTATGTGAGACCTTGGGTTGGCTCCCCAGCAACATATTGGTGAGCACCACCTTTATTGTTCCACTTCTTCTTCTCTGGCAATGATTAGACTCACACCCAAAATTTGTAAAATAAAAGATGAATATAAAGAAAAGTAACTTTAGGGGCTGGGGAAATGGCTCAGTGGTCTAAAGCACCTACTTAGAACAAGCTTAGCAAAGCACCGGGACTGCAGTTCAATCCCCTAGCACCACATGCCAGCCAGCCCCGCCCCTTGGTGGGCTGAGCTGGCCACACACACACACACACACACACACATAAATAAATAAATAAAAAGTAACTTTAACTGGGTCGCCATCAATAAAAAAGTAACGGTGTGTTGGGTATGGTGACTCATGTCTATAATTGCAGCATTTGGAAGGCTGAGGTGGCAGGATACCTGTGAGTTGCAGACCAGCTGGAATACATAATGAGTTCTAGGCCAGCCTGAACTACATAGTGAGACCCTCCTCCAAAAAAAGAAGATAGCAGGGCATGGTGGCACACACCTGTAATCCCAACATGGGCATGGTGGTGCATACCTGTAATCCCAGACTGAGGCAGGAAGACCACTTAAAGTCTGAGACAAGTCTGGGCGGGGCCTCTGAGACAGCTTGGCAGGTACCACCTGCCATGCCAGGGCGAGCTGAGCCTGCCACCAAGATCGGATGTGGTAGCACATGCCTGTAATCCCAGCGCTGGGGGAGTCTGAGCTGTGTAGTGAGACCCTGTAACTAACTAATTACTTAATTAAAATAAAAAAGAGAGAAACCAGCCTGGACTACATAATGAATTCAAGAGCAGCCTGAACTGCATAGTGAAACTGTCTCAAAAAGATAAAAATAAATAAATAAAAATAAAACCCCCACTTTTTGGTACTTGTACTGAAGTCCTTCGCATAGAGCTATATCTCTAGCTCTTTTTTTAAAATTTTTTTTATTTTTTTATTATTTATTTATTCATTTATTTTGTGTGTGTGGCCAGCTCA
>NW_004524648.1:1707512-1708820 GCF_000260255.1 Octodon degus | reverse complement strand
TCTCACCAGCCCCTTCACCATGTTCTTTACCATGTTTGTCAAAAAGCTAAATGGCATGGACCCAAAGACATTATTAGAAATTCTCCTGCTTGCACTGATGAAGAAACAATGGGTATCATTCAGGAGGGTTATTTGAGGCAGCTGCAGACAACCAGGGGCGCTGCAGATGAAGCAGTGCATGACTTGTTCTGAGAAACCCCAATTGACATAAGGGAAGTTTTAATTACACTGAATTCATCAGCAACGAAACAACTGGAACTATTTCCAGGGCAACTAAGAAACTGAAGTGTACTGGCTAGGGGGCAGGGACATTCTCTGTTACACATCTACATCCTTAAATGTGAAGTAAAAGGCAAATACGGTTGAAAGAACTTCAGCTAAAACCCTCCTATTTCATAATCTGACTCTTTGTCTCTCAGATTACCTGCACCCTTATAGGACCTATTCAATGCAACTTAGTTTTACGGCTCTGTGTTTTTATTTTTGCTTTTTAAAATCTTTTAATGTATTTATTTCACCACTCAGCTCTTGTAATATCAGACTGGGAAATGAGAAAGAGGTTGTAAATTGTATTGAAAGAGATTGTGAATAAAAAAATCAGTAAATTTGAAAGTCCAGGAAAATACATCTGTATTCTTGGTTTTACTGGGTTTTTTGATTTTTACATAATAAAAATGCTATTTTGAAATAAAAAGAAGTGACATAAAAGTATAAGGGAGATACTAGAGATGAGGAAAGGGGTTAGGGAAGAGAAGGGAAATGGGAAAGGATCACAGTATGTTCTATGCATATATGTATGTGTTTATTATATATATATATTAAAATGAAATCCTTTACTCTGTATGATTAACATGCACTAACCAAAAAATTAACTCATTGTGAATCATACACCCACAGTAAAAACTAAGGCTAGAAAAACAGGCATAGGGTTGGGAATGTAGTTAATGGCAGAGCACTTGCCTTGCATGCTCATATGAGGCTCTGGGTTCAAGCCCTAAAGAAAAACAAACAAAACTGGAGAGAATGTATGTATGTATGTATGTATGTATGTATGTATGTATGTATGTGTACTGGGAATTAAACCCAGAGCTACATCCTCAAAGTTTTTTCTTGATGTCTTTTTGAGACAGGGTTTTGCTCTGCAGTTCAGGCTGATCTTGAGTTCACTGTGTTGTTCAGGCTGGCCTTGCACCCACTCAGAATGCTGGGATTGCAGGTATGCACCTCTGCACTCAGAAAATTCTCTGTCTCTCTGTCTCTCTCTGTCTTTCTCTGTCTCTCTCTGTCTCTGTCTGTCTCTCTGTCTCT
>NW_004524648.1:1705228-1707412 GCF_000260255.1 Octodon degus | reverse complement strand
TCTCTCTCTCTCTCTCTCTCTCTCTCTCTCTCTCTCTCTCTCTCTCTCTCTTTCTCTCTCTGGGAAATCTAACTCAGGGCCCCACACTTGCCAGGCAGTTCCCCGTGCCCCTCCACCTGAGGATCTTGCTATGTAGTTCAGGCTGGCCTGGACTCACTATACAGCCTAGGCTGGCCTTGAACTGTTTCGTTTCGTTTTGTTTTTATGTCTTTTTTGAGACAGGGTCTCACTATGCAGTTTAGGCTGGCCTTGAGCTCACTCTGTAGCTGGTCTCAAACTAGCAACAATCTCCTGCCACAGCCTCCTGAGTGCTGGGATTCCAGGCATACAGCACCATGCTCTAAACAGTATTACTATCACTGTTTAGTTCCCAAACATTATCATCATTCCAGAAAGAAACCCTGTATTCATTAACATTCGCATCCCATTTTCTCTCACCTCCTGTTCTAATGTATTTAGGACAGGGTCTATAGGGTCTCACTACACAGCTCAGACTGGGAGTGATCCTCCTGTTTTCAGCCTCCCAAGCTCTGGGATTACAGATGCACTGTCACACCTGGTGTCAGTGTGCCCCGGGGGCACATGGAATCGAACCCCATCCCTGCGCCTGCCTAAGCAGATGCTTTAGTCTTCTGAGCTGTCTGGCCAGCCCTCACCTCTTATCCTTCAGCTCTAAGTCCTACTAGTCTATTTTCTGTCGCCATAGTTTCACCCATTCTCCATATTTTATAAATATTGATGGAATAGGATAGTGAGTGGTCTTTTTTTAACTAGCTCCTTTTACTTTGTACAACATTTTTGAAGTTCGTGTAGCTTGTAGCTTAAATCTTTTTTTTTTTGATGAACTATCTGTTTGGATACTTTCCCCACATTTTTTTCAGAATGCAGGAATTGAGCCAGGACCTCACACATCCTAGGCAAGCACTCTACCACAGAGCGCTGCACCTCCCAGCCTTTTGAGGTTTTTTTTTTTGAAACAGGATCTCACTAAATTGTCCTTTCTGGCCTCAAACTTACAATTCTCCTGCCTCAAGCGTCCAAAGTAGCTAGGCTTACAGTGTCCACTACCATGCCTTGCTCCTTTATCTATTATTAATATTATTATTATTGTTATGTCTTTTTGAGACAGGGTTTCACTATATAGTTCAGGTTGGCCTTGAGCTCACTTTGTAGCCCAGCCTAGTCTTGCAACAATCCTCCTGCCTCAACCTCCTACATGCTGGAGATTACAGCCCTGTGTCACCACACCTGGCCCTTTGTCCATTTTTAAATTGCATGTTAAAAAAATTTTTAAATTCCACATTCCCATCATTATTATAGAAGTTTCCTATATGTTATATAGAAAGGCCCTTTGGACATATGATTTGCAAAAGGATTCTCCTGTTCTGTACATCATTTTACTTTCTTGATGGTATTCTTTGAAACACAAAACCTTATAATTTAAATGAAGTGTTGCTTGTTTTCACTTACTATTTTTGTCAGGTCTTAAAAATCAGTCTGCCTCAAATCACAAAGATTTCCTCCTATGTTCCCTCTCTGTCTTCCTCTCCCTGTCTCCCTGTCTCTCTGTCTCCCTGTCTTCCTGTCTCCCTGCCCCCCACGGTGCTGGAGGTCAACCCCAGACCCTTGCACTGCTAGACAAGTGTGGTTCCACTGAGCCACTTCCGAAGCCCCACCTGTTTCTTCTAACATTTTTATAGTGTCAGCTCTTAATTGTAAGTCTATGATTCACACTGAGTTCATTTGTGTGGGGTAGGAGGTCCAAATTTATTCCTTTCATGTGGATATTCATAGTCCCAGAACCATTTTTTGAAAAGACTATTTTTCCCCTATGGAATCAGCTTGGTAATTTTGCCAAAAATCAACTGGCCACGTGTTTATTTTGGGACTCTCATTTGTATTTCATTGATCTTTGTGTTTATGTTCTCCGTGCTATTTTTGTGACTACCATGTCAGTCTCTCAACATTAAAAAGTTAATAAAGAAATAAGATCATTTGATCTTTAGTTTTGTTTTTGTTTTTTTGAGACAGGGTCTCACTATGTAGCCCAGGCTGGCCTTGAGCTCATTATATAGCCCTGGTTGGCCTTGAATTCATGGTGATCCTCCTGCCTCAGCGTTCTGAGTGCTGGGGTTACAGGCCTGTGCCACCACTCCCGGCTCTCATATCATCTTTTTTTTTTTT
>NW_004524648.1:1698013-1705078 GCF_000260255.1 Octodon degus | reverse complement strand
GCTGGGGGATTGAACTGCGGTCCCTGTGCTTTGCTTAGCTTAGCTTGTTCTAAGTAGGTGCTTTAGACCACTGAGCCATCTCACCAGCCCCTCATATAATCTTTAAAAGGTAAGTATTACGTTATTCCCATTTTACTGGTGACAACCCAAGACAGAAGCTTTGTGTACCTTGGTTCACACAGCTAATGGCATGAACTGCGTGCCAGCTTCTCTCTACTAACTTTAGGCTCATTGCTTGCTTGCTTGCTTTCTTTCTTTCTTTCTTTCTTTCTTTCTTTCTTTCTTTCTTTCTTTCTTTCTTTCTTTTTCTATCTTCTTTTCTTCCTTTCTTTTTTTCCTGTACTGGGAATAGAACTCAGTACCTTGCGCTTGCCTAGAAGGCTCTTATGCCACTGAGTTATCTCCCAGTGCTAGGCTCATTAGTTTCTTTAACCATCAGAATAATTAATTAAGGTAGATGCTATCATTAATCTTGCATTTAAATGAGAAAAGTGAGAGGTCAGAGAAGCAAAGCTGCTTGTTCAAGGTCCCACAAACAGCAAACCAGTCTCATCTAAGCATCTGGCTCTAGAGTCTGTGTCCTTAACTGCCCTGCTATCTCCCACACTGGAGTTTGAAAGAACAGTTGGCATTGAATGGGAAACCTCCAGCCAAGTTACAAGTAGAGTTTCAACTTTATCAGCTAGTGATTTTCAAGGTTTTTCTTTGGAAACTGGAAAATATTTATGTAAATCAAATAAATTAGAAATGAAGTTAGGGGGCCGGCCAGATAGCTCAGCGGATTAAAGAATCTACTTAGGCAGAGCACAGTGGCCAGGGTTCAATCCCTGTTGTGCTGTGCTGGCCCCGCCCCTGGGGCCTGCTGAGAGGGCGATTGAGACTGAGCGTGGTGGCACACACCTGTAATCCCAGTGCTTGGGAGGCTGAAAACAGGAGGATCACTATGAGTCTGATCTGTGTAGTGAGACCCTGTAGACCTTGTACTAAATACAGAAAGAGAGAGAGAGAGAGAGAGAGAGAGAGAGAGAATGAATTAGGGTTAAGGAATGGAGAACTTCTCTCATGTGAGAGTCAATCTTGCAAGTAACAAACCCCAAAAGAGATCTGAGCAGAAAATATTAGCTACCATTATTATGCCCCATTCAAGGTAGGCAAAGCAGCATCTTCGCTGGTTGAGGAATTTTCTTTTATTAATTTTTTAAAATTTATTGGGGGCTGGGGAAATAGTTCAGCAGAATAAGTGCTTGCCTGGCAAGCGTAAGGTCCTGAGTTCAAGCCCCAGTACCACAACAATAAATAAATAATGGGGCCAGGGAGATGGCTCAGTAGTGCAAGGGCCTGAGTTCATTCCTCGGTTCAGCAATAAATAAATAAATAAATAAATAAATAAATAAATAAATATATTTGTTTGTTAAAGGGTCTCACTATGCAGCTTGGACTTGTGGTGATCCTCCTGCTTTTAGCCTCCCAGAGCTGGGATGACAGGCGTAAGCCACTTTGACCCCCAGACTCCAGCCAAGTCAGCCCACTCTGGGGGCATGACTGGTGAGGCCTGTGGTGCTGGGGATCGAACCTTGGTCCCCGCCCTAAGCAGGTGTTTAGTCCGCTGAGCTATCTCACTGGCCCTGGTTGAGGAATTTAAAACAGGGCTTGGAGGTGACTGGCTCATACATATGATGCTTCCCTGTGGCTAGAAATACGGTGGCAGCAGGGCAGAGTCGTCAGGACCAAAGCTGGTACTAGCCCATGAGAAAGTCCAGAGAAAGAGAACGCACTGAAGAGAGACAGAGAGGAGCAGATGAAGAAGGTTCAAGGCACCCACAGCGAGGGGCAGGAGGAAGCCAGGAAGAAGCCATGAAAGGAACCTCTGGAGAGACCCAGGAAGGAAAGAGCTTCAAAGAAAGGAAGTCTGCCAGGGCACCTAGTGTGGGCAGTGGCAGCTCACACGGGGGATCTTAGCACTCTGGGAGGCAGAGGCAGGATGATTACAAGTGTGAGCCCAGCCTCGGAAACTTAGTGACTTACTGGGACTCAAACTCAAGACCTTGTGTTTGCCAAGCAGGCACTGTGCCATTAAGCTATATCCCCAGCCCTCAAATTCAAACATTTAAAAGAAAGGCTAGGGCTGGGGTGATACTCAGTGGTCTGAGTTCCTGTCTGGCAATGCAAGGACCTGGGTTCAATCCTCAGTACTGCATGCTGTGCCACCCAGAATCCCTGGCCACCAATACTAGATGTGGTGGTGTATACCTGTAATCCCAGTGCTGGGGAGGCTGAGACAGGAGGATCACTACAAGTCCAAGCTGCATAGCGAGACCATGTACCAAATAAATAAAATATTTTAAAAAGAAAAAAGGCTAGTGATATAGTTCAGCAGGAAAGACTGGAGTTCAATTCTCACTACCCCAAAAAAGAAAAATTTTTTAAACATTTTAAAAAGGCAAAAAAAAATTTTTTTTTAAAGGCATTCTCCATCATGTTGGGTAACAGAGGAGGTAGCAGAAGGGAAAAGGCCAGGAGCTTGGTGAGGAAGAGTTCTCAAGGCAGAGTAGAGATGTAGCTCAGCGGCAGATGTAGCTCAACTGCCTCTCATATGCCAGTGCTGGTTTCCATCCCAGCACCACGACTGCCACCAAAAAGAAAGACAGAGAGAAAAAAACAGGGATGGAACAGGAAAAAAAAGGAAAAAGAAGCTGGGCCTGGTGGCACAGGCCTGGAATCGCAAGCCCAGCCTGAGCTACACAGTGAGTTCCAGACCACCCAAAAAAGCAAAAAATGATGGGGGAAAAAGGTGCTTAGACTACAAAAGTAATTTCAGAAAAGAAAGGGGAGGGAAGGTTCAGGGCTATCTCTCCAGGGTGGTCATGAAGCAATGGGAATTAACGGCTCCATTTGAAAACGTAGGTAATGCCAGGTGTGGCAGTGCACACACATTGTGATCCCAGCACAATTGAGCCCAAGCGGGGGGCCTAACTTCAAGGACAGCCTGGACTACAGAGTGAGTTCAGTGCCAGCCTGGACTACAGAGTGAGTTCAGTGCCAGCCTGAACTGAGTAGCAGGATCCTGTCTCAAGCAAACAACCCCCCAGGCAATTTAGGTAAAGAAGAAAGGCAAGAATTTGGATCACAGCGGATGGTTTAAGGGCAAGTGAAATAGGACGAGATATCAGAGATAGTTTGTCCAAACCTTCTATTTAATGCGTCTTTGAAAGCTTACATGCTTTCTTCTCCAAAGGCTGAATTTGCATGGTGCCTGGCTTTGCCAAGGTGCCTGGGTTCAGAGGGATTGGAGAGATGGACACTGATGCCCACTAACACAATACATTTTTCAGTTTTTACAAAGTTATTTGTCTGTTATAAGATTTGCTACCAAGAACAGCAGCCTAAGCTACTGTTTTTGCTATCCTCGAAACTATTTTCATAATTTTAGCTATTATTGTTTGTTTTTTATGTATTTGTTACAGGATCTCACTATGCAGCTCAGATTTGTAGTGTCCCTCCTATTTTCAGCCTCTCCAGAGCTGGGATTACAGGTGTGTACCACTATGCTTGGTCTCGGTGGCCAACTCAGTGCGCCAGGGGGTAGGGCTGGTGCAGCATATAATGCCAGGGATTGAACCCTGGTCCCTGTGCTTGCCTAAGCAGGCGCTTAGTTCAAGCACTTATTCTACTGAACTATCTCTCAGTCCCTGTATATTATTTCTAAGTAATAATTGTGTATTGCTGCTTCTTGACTTTTCAGGTTGGAGTTATCTATTCATCTTCCACCACAGAAAATGGAGCTCCAGCCATCCTCCTAGCTCCATACACAGGCACTCTCATTCCCCTAACCCTCTTCTTTTTTTAAACATTTATTTATTGTGTGTGCGTATGTGTGTGTGTGTGTGTGTGTGTCTAGCTCAGCCCACCAGGGGGCGGGGCTGGCTGGCATGTGGTGCTGGGGGATCGAACCATGGTCCTTGTGCTTTGCCAAGCTTGTTCCAAATAGGTGCTTTAGACCACTGAGCCATCTCTCCAGCCCCAACCCTCTTCTAATATGGTGAAAATTTTGGTGAGACTAATATCAGTGTTTGCTAAACTATAATTGCCCGCAGCACCAGCTTTCTCTTTTGTAGCATAGACATCTTAATCCATTTCATCCATACAATGATCCGGTCCATTCTATTGAATAAATGAGAGTATTGAGACACAGGGAGTTGCACAAACTTCCTCTAGTGGTTGATACTTTGTGTCAACTTGAGGAGTTTAAAAGATTAACTAAGTAACTCAGCTGTCCCACATCAGGTGCAGAGGAGTGCCCTGGGGTGTTTAGGCTTCAGGATGTTCTAATGGTTGATACACTGTGTCAATTTGCGAAGTTTAGAAGTTTAACTAAATGACTCAGTGGGGCTCCAGGATCTTCACTTTGCAAACATCCTGAGCCTGTGTAAAGAGGAGGGCAGGGAGATGGTGTGAATTCTGAACAGTATGAAGGAGAAGGGGCCAGAATACATACATATGTATGGAAAAGGGGCTGCTCATCCTTTTTGCGCTTGTTGCTTTGGTGTCTTCTACTACCATGCCCCTCTGCCTCAGGGCCATCGATTACAGGCTGAAACCTCCATGAACTTTGTTTTTTTTTTTTTTTTTTAATTTTTTTTTTATTTTAACATTTTATTGTGTGTGTATGTGTGTGGCCAGCTCAGCCCACCAGGGGGCGCGGCTGGCTGGCATGTGGTACTGGAGGATTGAACCGCGGTCCCTGTGCTTTTGCCAAGCTTGTTCCAAGTAGGCGCTTTAGACCACTGAGCCATCTCTCCAGCCCCTGAAACCTCCATGAACTTTGAACTAAATAACCCCTTTCCCTCTTTAATTTTGGGCATTGGGTATTTTGTCTCAACAACCAGAGAAGAGTATCCAAGACCTTTCCCCAAAACTGCATAGCTAATAAGTGGCAGATCTAGGATTTAAATTCCAGTGGTCTACTCCAAAGAGTCATTCTGTTAGCCACTTTATTATGTCTCCCTATATAACTGGTATTGATAAGTATATAGCTTATTAATACAGCAAAGGATTACTTCTCCTTTCCAAAACAATGTTTGCTTAATTGCTGTATTTACTTGGCTTTCTGTAGACTCATTGTATTTCTTGAGTAAGTTTTGTCTTTTTTTTTTGCAGGTATATGTACTATTTATTGCCGGAGCAAGCCTGCAGCCTCACTTCTTCTTGGACACACCCACGGTGCGGCCGCGGCGTCTGGTGGTCTTGGTGTGCTGGCCTCGGACTCGCAGACCCCAGAAGTGGCGCAGGCCCCTGTGGGCTCGGATCTTCTTCAGTCATTCCAGGTCTTCTCACAGCTTGTTGTCCAGACCGTTGGCTAGAACCTGGCTGTACTTGCCATCCTTCACATCCTTCTGCCTGTTCAGAAACCAGTCTGGGATCTTGTACTGGCGAGGATTCTGCATAATCGTGATCACGCTCTCCACCTCATCCTCAGTGAGCTCTCCAGCCCTCTTGGTGAGGTCGATGTCTGCTTTCCTCAACACCACGTGGGCGTACCTTCGCCCCACACACTTAATGGCAGTGATGGCAAAGGCTGTTTTCCATCGCCCATCGATGTTGGTGTTGAGTACTCGCAAAATGTGCTGGAACTTTTCGGGGATCACTAGAGACATGGCGGCAGCGGCGACGGCGGCGTGTAGGCCTCCTGTGGAAGAGAAGTTTTGTCTTTTTGAGACAGTGTTTCTCTATGCAGTTCAGGCAGGCCTTGAGCTCATTTTGCAGCCCAGGTTAGCTCAAACTCACAACGATCCTCCTGCCTCAGCCTCCTGAGTGCTAGGATTACAGGTGTGTGTCACCATGCCTGGTTTGTGTAGTTTGTTTTTTTGTTTTTTGGGTTTTTTTTGGTTTGTGTAGTTTTTAACTAACTGCTTAAGTATTTAGACTTACAAGCTGGTCTGGGGCCAGGGAGCTGGCTCAGTGGAATAAGCGCTTCCCTGGCAAGCGCAAGGTCCTGAGTTCAATCCCCAGTTATGCAAAAAAAAAAAAAAAAGCTGGTCTATCTATTCCATCCTTCCTTACCCCTCATCAAAAAACATCTTTCCCAGCACGAGCATAAGCACAGATCCATTTACCAGTTTTCCTCTCTACTTGGTACATGGCTTTCTTCCTGTAATTTTCCTTCATACCTTCCTGGGAAGTCCCTTTTTCCACTTCTATGTTAAATCTTGTTTTCTGTATCCATCTCTTCCTCTTTTTTTTGGTGAACTCCCTCATTCTGAGGGAGTATATCCTCCAGGAACTTTTTGAGAAGGATGTATGGAAGATAAATTTGTTTGAAACTTTGCCTATGTAGTAGTATTTTTTCTTTTTCTTTTCTTTTTTTTTTTTTTTTACTAGGGTTTCGAACTTGGGACCTAGCGCTTGCCAGGCAGGCACTTATGCTGCTGAGCTATCTCCCTGGCCTTCTATCTTTACTCAGCTTTCATGATTGGGAGATAATTTGGCTGGTGTACTACTCCAGTTTGAAATAAATTTTCTTCTTGAATAATTAAAGTGGCAAATCCCTTGAATAATTAAATTTTGGTCGCATTAATCTATTGCCTTAAGGGCCAGCCCAATATCTTAGCAGATTAAAGCGACTGCAAACAGGTACAGGGGCAAGGGTTCGATCCCCGGGCCTGCTGTACTGGCCCACCCCCAGGGCACTCTGGGATGGCAATTGAGATTGGGTATGGTGGTGCGTGTCTGTAATCCCAGCTCTTGGGAGGCTGTAAACAGGCAGATTACTATGAGTCCAATCTAATAGTGATACCCTGAACATCTGTAGACCTTTCCCTAAAATAAAATAAATTTTAAAAAATCTATTATCTTTTAGGGGTTGAGGAATTAGTTCAGTGGTAGACCATTTGCCTAGCAAGCTGGAAGCCCTGGGGTTGGCCATTGGCACCAAAAAAGAAAAGAGAAACAAAAACAAACAAACCGGGGCTGGAGAGATGGCTCAGTGGTCTAAAGCACCTACTTGGAACAAGCTTGGCAAAGCACAGGGACTGCGGTTCAATCCCCCAGCACCACATGCCAGCCAGC